>NW_016182623.1:0-5837 GCF_001687245.7 Rhagoletis zephyria | reverse complement strand
GAGGAATCGATTGAAGAACAGCACTAGCAGCGGGAATTAAAAGGAAATTTTCTTTTCTTTGATTCTGAGAAGTGTGCGTAAGAATATGCTGCTGCAGATGGGAAAGAAATTAATAGCCCTAGCATTGCACTGGCGTCAGTGCACTTCCTTTTTTTCTTTTTTTCTCCGGTTCGTCCCTTTTTACCGGTTCTATTTGGCAAAACAGCAGCAGCAGCAGAAGAAACAGTAATGAATTAAAGCAGTCCTCAAGGCAATGAGCCGTTGCTGAACTATGGCTTTCCTGTCTTTCGGCCTGCCGTTTTGCCTTTTGCCGCTTTTTTCTAGCGACCCGAAAAAATCAACTTAATTAGCACCACCAGCTCATTCTCATCACTGCAGAGCAGTGTGTGTGTGTGTTTGCGCTAATCTCATTGTCAGCTATTATTTAAATAAAGAGACAGAGCAGTAGAAAATAAAATAATAATAAAGAGAAGAAGAAGACTGAGCACATGTCACTGTGAAGTTGGAGCAGGAACAGGAGGAAGAGGAGGGCAACTGGAAACAATGAAAAACAGGAGGAGGTGTCAAATGAAAAGAAAGAAAAAAGAGCTCAGAGGGCGACCAAAAAAAGTGAGATGTAAAAAACGGGAAAAAGTTGCAATCCGCCAAAGGTGATGGACGAAAGCTGGAAAAAAGAAAAGATGAAAAAACGGAAAGAAAAGAAAAAGAAAAAGAAGACCTCAGGCAAAAGTAGCAGCAGCAGTGTACAAGAGAATATGTGTGTTCGCCTGTCAGGGCTCATCATTCAAAATTGCTGTTTGCTTGCGAGGGAGAAGCAGACCGGCGACAGATGAAAAACAAGCGTCAAAAAGAAGAGGGAGAGGGAAAAATAGAAATAGAAATGTGCGTTGCACTGACAATCTCGGCAGCAGACGTTGCTATTGGCAAAAACTGAGGAGTACAAGAATATCCAGGGCTTTCACCTCGGAGCAAAGAAAAGAGAGAGAGATGAGTATCGACATGTGCTGCTCCTGTTTTCCCTCCTCCGAATGATCATAAATCTCAATCCAGTACGATTAGCTGCACTACACTGTACGACTACTGTCGACACACATCGAGAATGAGGTATCCAAACTAACAAACAAACTTATATCTTTCCAAAAACACATTTTTCACAACCTCTTCTGCAACCAACTTCAGTGGCATCCACTTCCACATCCACAGACTGCCGACAAATGTGAGTTCAGTGAGAGTGAATGAGTGTGTGTGATTTATTGTCTAAACAGCAGCAGCAACAAAGATAGATAGATAGATTGAGCAGGAGAAAGAGAGTGCTTCCTACTGTGTACAACGAATTGCCTGCCAATGTGTACGACAAAAACAACACACAGAGAAAAACTCCAAATGCCGAATGATAGATAGATATAGACGTGGAACCGAATGAACCAAATGAACACACACACACACTTGATGAAAAAGAAAGATTGGAGGAGAAAATGAAGAACGCAAACACAACAATAACTGAACAAGGGAGAGAGAGAGAGGTGGGTGAAGTTTATATGAAGAAGGATGAATGAGCAAAGAATAAATGTGCAGCAATGAATGAATGGGAAAAACGTCTAGCAAACAAGCGAAAAGATTTAGAGTCATGAGTTTTGCTGGCAGCAGCAGCAGACGATGATAGAGATAGCACAGAATCATCTTTGCTGGTATGGGCTAACAACAACCATTGCAACATGGGAATAGATCGAGTGCTGTAATATATACAGAAAAAATAACTGGCTTGTCTAGTGAAGAATTTAAACCGGCAAAGAATACAAAACACTTGTTTGTTTTTAACTTTATTTTAAAACTTTCTCTAGCTTTAAAATTGCTAACAATCGCTTTAGAAAATTTGCTGCAGTTTCAGGTAGTAGAAAATGCCCATTTAAATTTGTGCCGCCGTCGTGAAAAAACGAGCACTTCCGCTGTGCGAGCGTGCGTCCGCTTCAGTTTTATTCCTTTTTCTAATACACTTTTCCTTCTCATCTTCTAATCGTAATACTGCGTTTTTCCTTTTCTTCCCCCCTCCCTGCGTTCTTTTCAATAATAATTTTCATTGTCAAAGCACCAGCGAGCAAGTGAACTAGCAAAAAAAGCTAGCGAGTAAGCGAAAGACAAAGGAAAAACAAAAAAGCTGTTGCTGCTGTNAATGCCCATTTAAATTTGTGCCGCCGTCGTGAAAAAACGAGCACTTCCGCTGTGCGAGCGTGCGTCCGCTTCAGTTTTATTCCTTTTTCTAATACACTTTTCCTTCTCATCTTCTAATCGTAATACTGCGTTTTTCCTTTTCTTCCCCCCTCCCTGCGTTCTTTTCAATAATAATTTTCATTGTCAAAGCACCAGCGAGCAAGTGAACTAGCAAAAAAAGCTAGCGAGTAAGCGAAAGACAAAGGAAAAACAAAAAAGCTGTTGCTGCTGTTGCTGCTGAAGCTATTTTTCTCAGTAGCAAAATTCTGAGCACGAATCGGAATTGAAATGAAAAGGAAAAAAGAAAAGGAAAAGGCAGCATTTTTCTTTATTTTCCTCCTTAACTTGCGTCCAAACTTCCTCAAAGTGCACACTGCAGCCTACAACGGGCGTCCAGAACTNTTGCTGCTGAAGCTATTTTTTTCAGTAGCAAAATTCTGAGCACGAATCGGAATTGAAATGAAAAGAAAAAAAGAAAAAGAAAAGGCAGCATTTTTCTTTATTTTCCTCCTTAACTTGCGCCCAAACTTCCTCAAAGTGCACACTGCAGCCTACAACGGGCGTCCAGAACTTTGGTCGTTGCAGCTGCTGATGTTGATGAGAGAAAAGCAGTCCACTGGTGGTGACCACTGTGGGTGACTACCACACGCACATACACAAAACAACTTTTCCCTCCCCCTCCTCTAAAAAACAATGAAATAGCAAAATGATGTTCAATTGTAACGGAAGAAAACTAAAAGAAGAAGAAACAAAGGAACAGAGCAGGCAGACTGTCTCCCACTGGACACAGCAGTTTTCCTGCCTCCTGGACACTGGTCGATTAGCTAGTGGTGCTGATGTTGTCCTTACTCTGGAGAGTTGGCTGTGTGTGTGTGTGTTTAAATTGTGTGCTTTTGCATTCAAACAATGCAAAAGAGTCAAATTGTAAAATTCTGCAGTTGAAATGAAGGAAGGAGAGGCAGAGAGGTAGAGAGTGAAAAATGTTCCTAAAGTGTCTAAAAAAGCTGCTTCGGGTACGGTGTGTTTGCAGTGTTCTGCGACAATTTACCAAGTGGGGTTGAAAAGAAAATGTTTGTAATCGAACGGGAAATGAGAAAAAGAGAAAGTGTGTGTGTGTGTGCAGTGCACCTAATGAATTTGAGTTGGGCTAGTGCGATCTGCTCACGATTCAGTTGAGCAGCGGAATTTAGCGGCGGTCTATTGCAGCACTGGTGCACATTGTGCAATGGATGCAAAGGGGCAATGTCGGTTCACCGGAATTTTAGCAGCCTTGGTAGGGCAAAAAAATGAAAAAATACTAAAATTTGGAAATGAAAAGAATAGCACCGTCTTGTCAAGAAGAAGAAGAAGAGGAACCCCTGAACGCATTGTGGCAGGGCAAGTATTCTCACTCTCTCTGGAGAGATGGGAGCTAATTGGCAGCTGGAGAAAAGAAAGAGGGCAACCGGGCACACCACAGACAGACAGACAGACAGACAGAGAAGTGTCACAAATGTGTGACCTTCATTTTTTTGGTGCACATAAACTCGTTCCTAACGCTATTTCTGTGAAAAAGCAAAATTTTAAAACGACGGACGCTGATGATGATGATGATGACGACGATGTAGGCAAAAACTGTGTCAGCTTGTCACTTACAAAAGAAGTAACAAAAATAAATAAAACACCATCCACTCTAACTCAGGAAAACCACAAAGCAAAACCGAAAAGCAGTGAGACAAAGAGCGGGACCTTTCCAAATGACACTTTTCGCCTTGTAACAGCAGCACTTTTTGCCCTTTTCAAAATACTGCCGCTGTTTTCGGTCAGCAAAAAACGGNCTGATGATGATGATGATGACGACGATGTAGGCAAAAACTGTGTCAGCTTGTCACTTACAAAAGAAGTAACAAAAATAAATAAAACACCATCCACTCTAACTCAGGAAAACCACAAAGCAAAACCGAAAAGCAGTGAGACAAAGAGCGGGACCTTTCCAAATGACACTTTTCGCCTTGTAACAGCAGCACTTTTTGCCCTTTTCAAAATACTGCCGCTGTTTTCGGTCAGCAAAAAACGGTCTGCTGCTGCTGTTGTAAGTGCAGCAGGCTTGTAAATGGGTAAATAATTAATGCCAACCAGCTCGCTAATCCCCAGATGAGTGAACTGGCACAGCACAGGACGGCACTACAGAAAAACACAGAAATCTCCTCAAAAACCTAGTAGCCGACAAAGACAGAGCTGACGCCAGGGCGTAGTAATAGTAAATTGCCCCCTCCAATTAGCCCATTCATGTTTGCTGCTTCCGCTTCTTCCAAAGTTGGCATCTCATTAGTGGCACATTAACACACACACTCACAAACTGAAACAAAGCACCATCAAAAATAAAGAGGGGAAGAATCACATAAACACACAGCTATTTCTCTCTCCGGTAATGGCGATCTAATCTATTATTCAATAGATCAATGAGCACACAGCTGAGCTGAGCTAGGCCGTACAATGGCTAATTTTTCCGCATTCTCCATTGTCTCACACTCAATTGGGTGATCCTCAATGGCGATAAAGTGAAGATTCCCTTGTCTATGCGTGACTGAAATTGTGTGTGATTTTTAACAGTGTCACAACAGTGTCACCCATCGGCGCCAATGAATTTTGAATTTCAGTGATCGAAAATATGCAAATTAATTTGCATTTGATAGCGTAATGATGGAAGGAGAAAAGAGTGGGCAAAAACTTAAACAGTATGCAAAGTGAATAGTAAAAAATTAAAACGTTTTTTACTTGAGAATGGCAAAGAATAATAAGATGTGAATGAGTAAGACTAAAACCTCCCTGCAAGGGACGAATTAGGGCTTTGCAGGGTCGCACAGCAGAGAGTCAGTCAAGCTCAGAGAAAAGGCCCTTGAGCTGCTGCTGCTGCTGCTGCTGCTGCTGATGTCTAAGCTTTATTCTTCGTTTTTCTTTCTTAAAAAGGATGATGAGGAAAAAGGAGAGGGAAAAAGGGCTAAAGACAAGAAGGGGGTACCCTCTTCTTGCGCTAATTGAACATGGAACGACCGACGATGACAACGACAGCAGCAACGGCAACGGCAGCAAAAGCTATCGAGTTGCAAATGAGCTCGGCATGCAAAAAGAGTGCCGTACAGAGAGAGAATCTGCAGTAAAGAAGAAGAAAAAGAAGTGCACATACACTCACACACACATAAAATTGAGTCACGACAGCTGACAGTGCTGAAGAAAGAGAGTGAGAGAGGTGCTGCTGCTGCACTGTATTTTCCTTTCCATTCATTAGTGGAAGCAAACGAAAGAGCGAAAAAGAGCGAGGATGAGCCCGTTTTCAAAATTATGCTCAATAAAACCATCAAATGGCTTCTGGCTCTTCTCTGGTTCTTTGCTTGGTTTTCCATTTTTGGCTAGCATTACAAAGTATACATCTTCTTCTTCTTCAACTGAATGTACCGAGAAAAGAAAGAAGAAAGGAAGAAAGTGTCACACCAAAAGAAGGCACTAGCACTGGTAACAGTAGCAGCAGTTTTAATGGCAGTGCTGGTTGAGCTCGACAGACTTTTACAGAGAGAATGAGGAAGAGGAAGAGAAAGCGAGGCCCAAATCAAATTTCAAGTGAATGAAATCATACGCTCGTGCTCAAAGTG
>NW_016182621.1:0-5837 GCF_001687245.7 Rhagoletis zephyria | reverse complement strand
TGAAATATATCAGAAACAATCGTATCATGGTAATAGTTTTGGTTAGATATATTGTGAAATAATCAGATGACATAAGGACACTAAAAGGATGTAAAATATCGTCGGTGATACTGCAAAACGCTCTATGGCTATTAGTACCGTTGACACTTAGATGGTCTTTGTCTTGCACCGGAATGCATCTGCAAATCGTTACACCCTAATAAACGAATGACGAAACTGTTTACCTTTGGCTGATGAAGATGAACGATTGCCAGATGCGATCAGATACAGATCAATTAAGCGCCAGAGGTAATAAGTGACATAGAATGTTTTGCAGTATCACCGACGATGTGTTCACTAAAATTTTATCAATCTGACAATAATGATTTTGGCGAGTGGTTATCGAATTTAATGTGAAATTCAAAAATTTTTAAGATAAGATATTAAATATTTTTAAAAGGTAAAGGTTGATACAACTTTAATATTTATAACTCCAAATTTATGATATAAAATCCCCTCCAGCAATAAATTTAAATTGGGTAAGGCCGCTTAGAATTTTTCACAATTGAGCAATTGTCAAAAATCTGCTTTTTAATCAAAAAGTTGTTTATTGAAACTACCTTCTTTTTTGTATCACGGTACTGCGTATACATAAGTATTTTAAAGTCATCAGTGAGCATAGGAGTATTGGTTTTATAAAAAGGTAAACAAATTGAATCAACTAGTGACTTATTTTATTTTGAGAAAGATATACCGATAATGTTTGCTTTTATTTTTGTAAGTCAAAATTTTTCTCATACCCAAAAAGGTTCCGACTAAAATCCCTTAAGTCCTGGAAAGTACAGAAAGGCCTCAAGAAAACTGAAAACTTGTGACAGATCAATAAGAGCTATTTTTTTTTATAGATTCAAAATTTAACAAGTAAGAAAGCCTAAATTCGAGTTAGTTTCAATTTTGAGTAAATTAGCGTTCTTAACTTTTGAAATCTCGAAGTTTCAAGCATTTCTAAAATTTACCGTTATATAAAATGTGGGCGTATTTTAGTCCGATTTCAATAATTTTCAACGTTTTGCTTCTATGTGGCGCGCACAATAGCCATACCGAGTTTGGTACAAATTGGTAGAACGGTTACCGAGATACAAATATGTGATCATAAGTGGGCGGTGCCACGCCCATTTTCCAAAATTTCATCGTAAAGATATTTCTTGGTAAAGAATTATTGCAAGCATCAATTTTGAATAAATTAGCTTTAATATTTACTGATTTATCGATGATTTTGTATTTCTCTAAATTACCGTTATATGGGATGTGGGCGTGGTTATTGTCCGATTTTTAAAATTTTCGGCCATTTGGTATGTTGTGCGAACTGTGCCAAGTTTGGGAGAAATTGGTGCAGCGGTTACCAAGATACACACATGTAACCATAAGTGGGCGTGGCTACGCCCATACTCTTAAAATTTATAATATTCTGAATTTTTGTTTAAAAATTATTGTAAATATCAATTTTGAGTGCATAATCTTCATTAGTTACTAAAATATCGCAGTTTTCGTATTCCTGAAAACTGCCGTTGTCTGGTAGGTAGGTGTGGTTACAGTACACGTACCAAATTTCGTTAAGATATCTGAATTTTTACTCGAGTTATCGTGTGCACGGACGGACGGGAGGACGAACGGGAGGGCGGACAGTCACCCTTAAATCGATTTCTCTTTTCATTCTGATAATTTATGTATACATTTGTCTATATCTATCTCGATTCGTTTTTCCTGTTACAATCAACCGCTATGTGAACAAAGTTATAATACCCTTGTACACAATTGCGCTCGGGTATAAAAACGCTTATTTAACGTTTGTTCTAGCAAACTTACTTTAAGTTATTTTTAAAAAGAGTTACTGAAATTGTTGTTGGGATAGACATCTTTTTAAATGTGCTTGCAACTACATACATACATACATATAATTGTAAAAACCTATTCTCCTTGCCATCTGCGTATTCCAATTTAATTCCATGCCATTATTATGTACATAGGCTCATGTTCCTTTGCTGCTGCCAAAATACTAATTCCCTACCTCGCTTCGAATATTTCAGGTTTCCTCCTTCGTTTTGTCAACTTTTTTTTTTTTAACAAACCATTCATTTAACTCTTAAATCTCAATTGTCGTAACTGTAATAGACAGCTTGCATTGAGCAAGAGGAGGAGAAAAGTGCCATCGAGAAATTAACAATAAAATGAGAGAAATATGCTGAAGTAAATCTGCTGGTCATTTGTCTAAAATCGCATTTCTTTTATTTTTACCACAGCTGGTTAACCGAACACTACACCAAATAGTATTTGCACATACTAAAGTATGCCTGTACATAAATAAACGTACGTTTGTATGTATGTGTACATATGTATATTCAGCTGAAAATAATAGTTTTAGGTGTATGCTGCATATACATTTTCTCTGTTACACGCTTTGCTCACTTTAAATTGCTTTTTATTGTCGCACTAGTAGCTTGATTTATTGCCGAAAATTTGCCATTTGCAAAAGTTACTCATACGCAACGTTGATCGTTTGCCTGTGACCTTTGCCCTAATTGGGTTTTTGTGCAGACATATGGAAATATTTTTAAACTTCAGTAGATCGGTTGCAAAAAAACAACAACTCTATTAAATACTATTCAATTATTTTTCTTCTTATTTGGCACTTCAACCGTTGTCGGCTTGGGCCGAGACCAAAAGGCTTCTCCAATTGCATCTCTCCTGTGAAAATTTGCGCCAGTTGGTTATCCCGAGCGTAGACAGGTCCTTCTTCACTTGGTCCTTCCATTGTTTTCACAGAAGCGTAGTCATCCATGCGTACAACATGTCCAATCTTTGTTCAACATCGTCCAAGCTTCTGCGCCATATAAAAGGACTAGCATGATGAGAAATTTATAGAACGTGACCTTCGTTCGTCGAGAGAGGGCTCTGCTTTTCAATTGCCTACCGAGCCCAAAGTGGCACCTGTTGGCAAGAGTTATTCTTCGCTTGATCTCCAGGCTGACGTTGTTGGTGGTGTTTATGCTGGATCCTAGGTAGACAAAGTCCTTCACTACTTCAAAGTTATAGCTGCCAACAGTGACGTGTGTCCCGAAAAGCGTGGACTCTTTATATGTTGCCAAGAGGTACTTTGTCCTGCCGTCGTTCAACGCTAGATCAACCTCTTTAGCTTCTTTTTCTAAACTGGAAAATGCTGCAGTTAAGTTCCTTTTGCCTCAGACCCACGATATCGATATCATCTGCATACGTCAGCAGCATCATTCTTTTGCTATATATGGTGCCGCTGCGATTCCGAATGGCAGCTCTTGTGACACTTTCCAGCATCAGTTTGCAAAAGTCGCACGAGAGTGAATTGCCTTGTATAAAACCCTGTTTGGTCTCAAACGACGCGGTGATGTCGTTCCCAATGTGAATGGAGTTGAAGGTTGCGCTCAACGTCACTCTATATAGCCGCATTAGTTTTTGGGGTATCCCAAATTTGGACATGGCGTCGTACAGGAAGCTCCTCTTCGTGCTATCAAAAGCAGCTTTAAAATCGACAAAAAGATGGTGTGTGTCGATTTCCTCATCTAGTGTCTTCTCCAAGAGTTGATCTGCTGTGAAAATCTGGTCAATAGTATACTTACCAGGTCTCAAGCCTCCAATCAGCTGGTCCATGAACGGCTGCAGTCTTTAACACAGTATCGCCGATAGGACCTTGTATGCCATATTAAGAAGGTTTATTCCGCGAAAATACTGGATCACAAATTTTAATTTGGATTTGGTTCTCCAGACGCCACTATCCAATTCCTATGTAGAATTGCTCGGTGATTCAGAAAATTGAGTAAATTTTTTGTTTATGGAGACATTTTCGAGATATTTGCATTTTACCGTTATTCAGCTTAAAGCAAAAATTGGTTCTCTTAAATCACGTATATCTTACGAACAAATTTAAAGATCTTAATATAAACTACGGCAAATGAAAGATAATGAAATTCTTCATAAACCGTATATACATCACTTTCAGATAGAGCTTATAGTTTCTGACAAATTAATTAATCATTCCAGCTTTTTGAATTTCCTAATAAAAAAATTAAAATTTAACAGAAGAAAAATTTAAAAAATAACAGGTTCTGTGAAAATTTTTGCATTTGTACTAAAGCCTGTTCTGTTAGAAAAACAAAAATCAAGTTACTGATGAAGAAAATCTATGGATAAATACGAAATAATGAGTGGTCAAATGAAAATGAAATGTGTGAAAAATGAGCAGGAAAGAAAGTTACTCATACGCCACGTACACCTGAATAACACGCTTTACTGCTCGTATTTCATACAAAAAAATCTTTGCACATTTTCATTTGAAAATTAAAAAAGCTGGCTTGATTAATTAATTTGTCAGAAACTATAAGCCCTATCTGATAGTGAAAGTCCATATCTCAAGTGTACACTGGACATCTGTTACCAGATTCCCTCTTCATCTATGCAGGAGCTACCCCCGGTCTTAAAACTATTTGACTGATTATTTTCTGATTTAATTTTTGAGCCGTATTTCTGACTGCCAGCATCTTAAGCTCTTCGCACTCACGCCTTTCTGCCTATCTTTTCTTTCTCTTGAAAAGGCGTCTCTCTTCCCTCCTTTTTTCCCGGTATCACTCAATGGTCGCGCGTGTCGCCATTGGCTGCAGGGTAGCTTTATATGCTGCGGCACTCTTCGTCATACCAGTTGTTTCTGCGCGGTTGGCATAAACCAACCAACCTGGTTGTTGGTTATACTTACGGTGACCATCTGTCCTGTATTATACGGGTCAGTTTCCTTTTTTCGTCAATTGTCCTGGTAATAATTTATTTCATACGGGACGCCAAATGTTCTGTATTTCTTGTGATGCCTCATATTTGTCACGTATTGGGTATTTTGGCGCCTTACAGCTCATACAAATGAGAGACCTGTGAACCTGTTTTTATATTTCAATCTGACGCTGATTTGAGTCGAGGAGAACATACGTAGATGGGTTCTGAAGTTATAATTTCCGAAGAAAATTTGGGTATTTGAGAGTTGATGATTTTTGTTAAAACTTATAAAAAAAATTTCACTAGTATTTTCCTTTTTAAAGGTTTTTTTATGCATTTCACGTTGAATATTCTGTGTGGAGCAAAGCATATTGAACAGGTAGCAGCAGTAGAGCAGCTGATTTTACTTCTGTCGAGAATTTTGTCTTTAAATTGTCATTTTTGTTTATATTTTACTCTAAAATTTCAAATTTTGTTTACGTATACGGATTCCAGATTGCTGTTTTATCTCGGGTACGCAATTTTAAAATTGTGAAGGGAGAAACTACGCCAAAAAATTTTTTCCTGAATGTATGAGGGGTTCTATGTATCTTCAAAATGAGAAATTCCAAATAAGAAGGCTACCATAAGAATACTGTACAAGTAAAGAAGTTCGCAAAGATGGAAGGGAGGAGGAACCCTTCAAAGGTACGCTTTGCAATTCAGCTCGTTCCGGATGTCATTAACTGCTGAGCCTCAAAAAAATAATCTGTTGAATACCACTCGTCTAACCATTATATATGCCTAGAATCCTTAGCAAAAATTAGGTATTTATTAAAGCCTAAACTAACTTGCAGTACGTTAGTATGGTGGAACTGGATAATCAATAGTACAACGCCAGAAAATTAAGCAACATTCAACAGGGAGCTTGCACAGGCGCTACATGAGCAATTAATTTGTGTACTACTACTAATGTGATTCTGCCTCGACAGTCCATATACATATGACCTATAGACCTCCACATACGTGAAGTTGCAATGAACTACACAATTACACTAGTATGATTAGTATGAACCTAGTGGTATTCT
>NW_016182618.1:0-5838 GCF_001687245.7 Rhagoletis zephyria | reverse complement strand
AAAAAAAAAAAGCGGAGAGGAGTTTATTTTAGAAATTAAAACATGTGTAGACAAAGAGACGCGTTTTTAGGATTACACAAAAGACAAATACTAACACACACCATATAATTCAGTCACTACATCGGGGGTGAATGGTGGTTGCTTCAAATAAAAGCAAAACTACAAAGAGAGGACATGATTGCCGGTTCGTGGGTTCCATAGCCGAGTGTCAAGCAACCGCCTCACTTAAATAACCACTAAGCCACTACGAAATGTTGCTAATTTATTAAATTAAAATTCATGCATTGTTAAAATTTATGATCTGCCCGGCTTTAGAAAGACATTCACTAATTTGAATAAGCGCTTTTAAGAATTAAAAATTCGTATCTATATGTATGTATATTAGAAACATACACACACCCATACGGGCATACATACGACTTTTCGTTGGCAGATCGCAAGACTTGTAGATAAATGAAGATTGATTTTGGCGTTTGCGGGCATTTATTTACACGTATGTATGTATGCACTTTTGTGTGTACATATAAATATTACAGGTAAATAGTATTGTATACGGAACCAAATACTGTATCCCAGGGCTTCCCAAACTTCTACGATGATGGAACCCTTACTAAACACCTTTCATTTTATGGAACCCCACATCAAAGTATCTATTAAAAATCAAAGGCAGTTCAATTTATGGCGATTTCGTTTCTACCAAAAAATGTCGCCTTTTGATTGCCCCTTTCTCTTTTCGTCTTCGATTCGAAATTAAAGGCAAAGGGTGAAAAAATTTATCGATAATGTATTTAGCTTAATATAGAAAATTTCAAACAACCCCACTCTGTAACTGTCTAAATGTACAAATCGTGCGACAAACAGTTGCAAACAATGGCTGGGTTCGTAAGACGCAGCAGTTAAGCGCAATAGGATAGTTTGAATAGGAATAGTTTGAATATTTCGAATGTTTGAAAAGAGTTGCCTTATTCTTCTTCTTATTTGACGCTGTAACCGTCTAAGCGATTTTGGCCGAGTTGAACAAAGCACGCCAGTCGTTTCTTTTCTGTGCCAACTGGCGCCAATTGGAAATACCAAGTGAAGCCAAGTCCTTCTCCACCTGGTCTTTCCATCTCATCTACCACCTCCGGGTTCCGAGTTGAATACTTTCAGAGCTGGAGCGTCGGTGTCCATTCGAACGACACGACCAGGCCAGCGGAGCCGCTGTATTTTAATTCGCTGCACTATGTCCATGTCCTTGTAAAGCTCATAAGCTTTATATAGCGAGCCGCTTGTTCCAAGACAGACACCCGCTTGCAGCCGCACCTACTGGTGAACAGCCGCTGCAGACTTCAATAAGCCCTTAAACCGAATAAGTCGGAGTGGCCCCACCGAAGCTCCCTCTCTTTCTGCCGTGACCCAAGGCTCCACTCGGATTACATACCGCATCTCGCACATGGGTTGCTCACGTTGCCCAGAGTGCGCGAACGAGGACGCAAGAGTCGGGATTGAGTATAGCCGTGCAACTGTAACTGCATACACGGCGTTGGCCTATAGCCCATTGTACTCCACGTGTTTAAAAAGTTACATTCAAATTATTCAGTAAGTTGGAGGAATTATTAAAAGATGGCATCGAAATCGGTTTGAAAGGAGTTTATTCCGGACCTTACTTACAAATGCCAACCCTCATTTGTTCGAACAATCAAATTCGAATTAGTTCATCAGTTTGAGAATAATTTGGGAAAGGAATTAAAAAAAGTCAACTTGGAGACGTTAGCCTGTGGATGTATGATCTAGTTAAATTTTTTTAATTACGAACTTTTGTCATCGGTATAGGGTGATTTGAAATTCGATGAAAATAAAAACATGCACTATGCGAGACTGCTCTTCACTCAGAAACGGCTGCAAGGTTTTGATGAAGTATTGCACTCGGATCTCTTATAACTCTGACTCTGACTCTGTTTTTATTTTTGTATTCCGAAGTATTGAATAAATTCCGAAATATTAACCCTTCTGTGACATCCTTGGTATAGCTTAGGCAATTCGGATTTTGAAAACGAGTTTTTGATGTTATTTATGTACAGAGCTGAAACTTTATGAATGCCTTAAGAATCAATTAATGAAATTTTATATGTGTTTGAATACCTGGTACGTAGGCAGTGGCTCAGGTACATCTGTAGATATCTTCTGTAACACCCTTGGTACAGGTGCACATTTGAACACAAATTTCTGAAACTAAGTTTAATTTATTTCCAGAGTTTAGACTTCATTAGATCCTCATCTGTAATTTAAGAATAAATTAATACAGTAAAACCCGCTTAAGGATGTGGATGTTCAATAAGGTTTAACTTTTTCGAAAAGAGTTGCCACCTTTTAAGAAATTAAACTCAAATTAATTAAAAATTTAAATCAATTATTAAGTATGGGTATCATTCGAAATGGTTTTGAAAAGGCTTTAAAACCTAACTACGTATAGTAGAGTTGCTACATGTTAAAAAAATGTAATTCAATTTTAATTAAAGGGATTTTGTAAGTGAATAAGGTATCGCTAAATGGGTGTCATACAAAAGAGGTTTAAAAAGGTAGTAGTTTGGAAATATTTTAAATAGGGTTGCCACCTATTTGAGAAGTCTAATTTAACTATTTTATACCCAAGTTATATGAAATATTAACAATGGATATCAAATGAAAGAGCTTCAAGAAGTACTTAGTTTGACAATTTAGAACATTTGTGATGTGTGATTTGTCCCAGTTTAAAGGGCTAAACTAAAATTATTTAGTAAGTTAAATGAATTACTAACCGATGGTTATCAATGGAAATGGGTTTAAAATGCTTTAGTTAAGTACTACATTTAGAAGGGTTGCCACGTATTTAAAAAGTAAATTTCCACTTAATTCGTCAGTTACTTGAAATATTTATAACAATGTCAAAACAAAAATATTTAAGAAAATTTTAGTTCGAAAATAATTTTTAAGAGGGTTAATCGCCAGTTTTGAAAGTGTTATTTCGTTTAATTATACCTAAGTTAAATGAAATTTGAAAATATGGTTATCAAAAGAACGAGTGTTAAGAAATCTTTAAATTGAACATTTGTTTTCTTTTTTTTTTGTTGAAAAAAATGAAGCTCAAATTATTTAATAAGTAAATGGATTGTCGAAAGATGGGTATCAATCGAAATGGGTTTGAAAATAATTTATTTCTAAACAATATTTAGGAGAGTTGCCATGTGCTTAAAAAAATTAAATTCAACTTAATTTATCAGCTAATTGAAATATGTATAGCAATGTCAGGTGAAAGATTTTAGTTTGAAAATACTTTTAAAGGGGTTGCCACATGTTTGAAAAGTCGAATTTTTTCTACTCATACGAAAGATACATAAATGAAATATCGAAAGATTAGTCCCAAACGAAAGAGTTTTACGAAAACTTTAGGCTGATAATTTTTTAATTAGAGTTGCCATCTATTTTTCTTGAAGGTAATCACATCTGCACCGTTATTTCGAATTTCCAAAACGAGAAGTCAAAATAAATAGCTGGGATTCTGCACATTTATTTTTTGAAGTTACAGGGAGATTTGAAATGTGAAGAAATGAAAACCGACACCATGCGAGACCTCTCATCACCGAGAAATGGTTGAGATTAATCATTAGGAATATTTTTAGAGGTCGTTGAATAGGGTTTCACTTGCTTAAAAAATTTAATTAAACGTTGGCATTTTGACGCCATGCGGGTTCACTAGTTGTTTGTAATACTCGTGCGGATAGTATAACAAAATATGGACAAATATCTAGCTCACAATGTAAAAGGTGTTTGCTATAGATCTGTTTATATTGCATGTGTTTCATTAAATGTAATAACTTTTACAGAAAACTAGTGTTAAAGTTTTATAAGTAAATGAACATTTTATTGTGTCGCGACATATTTTTCTTTTTTTCTTGTGCAACAATTAATAAAAGTCCTCAAATTTTCACCAAAATTTCTATCTTTGGAATGAGAATTTTGAGAAAAATGTTTGGTATGCAATTTAATAGTCTATTAAATTTTACTATAATAAACAGTGTCATGCATTTTTTTCTATATAAAGAAGTTCATTCCATATAAAAACGAACGATCAACGAGATTCTTCAGCAACTTAAAACCTGCAATTTATTATATAAATAAATGAATTCATATAACCTTCAAACGTAATTTTTACATGTATTTTTGCTGATTCAAATTAAAAAAAAAAATTCATCCACACTATCGAGACTATCGACGACAGCGCACTATCGAGACTATCGATGGCAGCGCACTATCATCAACTATCGATGGTGTCCACTAGCGATAGTTTGCCACCAATATTTCTCACTCATGTACTTCATTTCATTGACTGACTTCTATTTCGCTGAAAATTAAACAAAGCAAAACATGATTTTTATGCCATGGAATTTTCCACAGAAGGTAACGGTAGTAAAGAATTTTTGGGTATTCATTCTATTTTTCAGCTGACTACGGTGACCCATTCTACTTTGCATTCCCCGTAATAAATCAAAGCAGCGAAATTGATAAAATGCCTAAATGCGTTCTAGAACACGTTACAACTAAAAGCGATTACCGATTTCTTGCTGGGATGCTACTGCAATCTTGTAGTAGGAAAAAAATTTATGTATGTATGTATGCACGAATATGTAAATATGAATGTGCATATGAATATACGTATGTATGTATGTGTAATGTCATTCCCGCGAAAACAAACATACCGTCCCTTGGCGTATCCACCAAATGCACCACGTTTAATGTGGCACAGAAAAAAAATATTCTGGTTTGCCTACTCCATAAATTTAATATGGAATAATTATAGTAAAAGCTCATATTTGGTAAGTTCAGTTAGAAATCTGCTCAAAAGTTCTGGAGAGAATAAGGGTTGAATTAGAAAGTATGGGGCATAATCATAGTCAAGAAAAAGTAGGCTCTAACTGAGTTAGCGCATGGTTTGAAATCAATCTATAGATTAAGTGTATCGCAGTCGTATTAGTGATTGGTTTGTGAACTGCCGACATCAACACAGCGAAATGTGGTGTCGATTCAAACTCAACATTTGAAAGCACAATTACATGTATGGCGGCTGTAGCTGTGTGTGCAAAGATGCTTGATACATTTGGTTGCTACCAAATGGGTTCAATCCCCATCAGCCAGTACATGAAATTTAAGATTTTATTTCATTTAATATTTATTTATTTATCTTAATTATGAAAAGGCCTTCGTGAAGTGTAACGTGAAGTAAACGTTTATCTTATATGATCTATAAGCCTTATTTTAAGGAAATTATACTCCATGTAAGGCCTTGTTTTAAGGGCTTATGTAAGCCTTATTTTATATGACCTCTAAGACTTAGGCATAAGGGTGACTCTCAGAGAGAGAGAGAAAACCTTATGGCCTGCTGGCATCAACACGACAAAATGAGGTGTGGAATAAGGAATGTTTCATACAACTGACTTTCCTTACAGATTTCAGTAAATTAAATTATAAAGCTTATGATCATATAAAATAAACTCTATATAAGGCGCAAATTTTTCGGAGGGTATACTCGTACATACAAATGTATGTGTATACAGTTCGAATTAGTTGGTTTTCCTTTAATATTTAAAAGAGAATGAATATGTAAATACATACATACGTAAATGTGTGTATGGTCAGTGCGTAAAAATTCTGTATATCTGACGAACTCATAGACAAAAAAAAAAAAACAAGTTATTCTTAAGAGAAATGGCACATTTAGCTACACGCACTTTAATACATTCACCGTCAGAAACAACCGATTAGGGTATTTGCAGATTTTACATGTGAGAGGACCGTACGCTTGTAACAATTGGCTTCGACATA
>NW_016182617.1:0-5839 GCF_001687245.7 Rhagoletis zephyria | reverse complement strand
CACTCGGAGCAGCGGTTGACTGGGAGCAAAGTCAATTGTAGTACGAGTTCGTTGAAACACGGTAAGACAGTTTTTGTATTATTGTCGCCGACAGAACACATGCAAACGTTGCTATCCTTTTTTAATTATTTTTTCAATCTGGATATATTAATATCTGCTTTTGGCTGAGGGTGTGAACTCTCGTCTTTTTCATTATGCAAAAGCTTATAAGTGGCACTGTCATCGATTGCTTGTGGCATGCCACACAATCAAAGAAACATCGGCTGATGCCATTCATTAGCGCAATTTGTAGTGGGCGTCCCTTTATATGCCTAGTAATGCTTTTATTTAATCCATACAAAACACACTCCACCTTCATACATACATACTGCGGTGCTAAAAGAAATATGAAGAAGTAAAGTGGCCTCAGAAATTGACGGCATAAATGAGCGCATTGCTGCGATAAATACAGGAAATCACATTATAAGGCTAGAAACCAAAAATAGTTGCCGCATGAACACGCGATATGTGCAGTCGAGTGACATAATTTTTCTTCCTTTGCAGAGAAACGTGAAAGAAAGAATAATGAAAAAGAAACCTCATGCACATAGGAAATTGGTATGCATTATTTTCTCATAAATAACACCGTGCGACAAAAACGAAAAAATTTAGAAACTCACGAAACTACCGATATGCTCATGAAACTATGGGCCAAATATAGTAAAACTGGGTTTTTAGTTTGTTCACTCTGGCATCAGATTTTTTTTTTTAAGGAATTGGTCTTTGAAATTTTAACGATATGATTCATTAAAAAAATTATTTAAAAAAATCAGTGAAATGTAGAATAAAAATATGCATTTTTAATTAATTTTATCTTTATATTTAAATTTTTAAGTTAATAANAACACGCGATATGTGCAGTCGAGTGACATAATTTTTCTTCCTTTGCAGAGAAACGTGAAAGAAAGAATAATGAAAAAGAAACCTCATGCACATAGGAAATTGGTATGCATTATTTTCTCATAAATAACACCGTGCGACAAAAACGAAAAAATTTAGAAACTCACGAAACTACCGATATGCTCATGAAACTATGGGCCAAATATAGTAAAACTGGGTTTTTAGTTTGTTCACTCTGGCATCAGATTTTTTTTTTTAAGGAATTGGTCTTTGAAATTTTAACGATATGATTCATTAAAAAAATTATTTAAAAAAATCAGTGAAATGTAGAATAAAAATATGCATTTTTAATTAATTTTATCTTTATATTTAAATTTTTAAGTTAATAAAATTTGCAAAACGAAATTCGATGATGAGGGCGTGCGTATGATTAAAAAAAAAAAATTTTGGACCTGTTCAGGGATATTTAGGAATAAAATTTGTAAAGGACATTTTCCATACCCATTCATCCTTATTCACCAAAACATTTATTCTGATATACGTTTAATGAATTTTTGGTTTTATATGATATCCTTTTGTTATCCTACATTGCACTGAATTTTTAAATAATTTTTTTGAAATAATCGTATTTTTTTNTGATATCCTTTTGTTATCCTACATTGCACTGAATTTTTAAATAATTTTTTGAAATAAGTAATCGTATTTTTTGNTTTTTAGTTTGTTCACTCTGGCATCAGATTTTTTTTTTTAAGGAATTGGTCTTTGAAATTTTAACGATATGATTCATTAAAAAAATTATTTAAAAAAATCAGTGAAATGTAGAATAAAAATATGCATTTTTAATTAATTTTATCTTTATATTTAAATTTTTAAGTTAATAAAATTTGCAAAACGAAATTCGATGATGAGGGCGTGCGTATGATTAAAAAATAAAATTTTGGACCTGTTCAGGGATATTTAGGAATAAAATTTGTAAAGGACATTTTCCATACCCATTCATCCTTATTCACCAAAACATTTATTCTGATATACGTTTAATGAATTTTTGGTTTTATATGATATCCTTTTGTTATCCTACATTGCACTGAATTTTTAAATAATTTTTTTGAAATAATCGTATTTTTTTAATTTCAAAGTCCTTTTGAAAAAATCCCCAAGTCAGAGAGAAAAATTGAGTACGCAGTTTTACTATAATTTACCCATTGTTTCGCGAATATATTCATTTTTGTGTGTGTACAGTTTACTGTCGCACGGTGTAGGCACTCGAAGTGTTGAGAGCGTAGGCTTAAAGTTGAATTATGTACTTACGTATAGTAAAAAATGCATATTTATCCACATAAATACATACACACATATATGTATACATAACTAAATATTAAAAAAAAAACGACTACACACATCCATACCTACATATGTAAATCTGTCTTACATCCCTCAAGGAAAATATAGAAAGTTTCAATTTGGAGGTAATGTAGAAACATTCCTCTACGTTGCTTATGCAAACAAACCAGAAATTTAGAATCGACGTTACTTTTACTCCACTTCCAAAGGAAAGTTTAAGAAATGGTATAAATTGATTGAACGGTTACCGAGATAAACATATGTGGTTATAAGTGCGCGGTGCCGCGCCCATTTTCCAAAATTTTATCATAAATTTATTTTGTGCTAAATAATTATTACAAACATCTATTTTGAATAAATTAGCTTCGGTATTTACTGATTTATCGAAGATTTCGTTTTTCTGGAAATTACCGTTATATGGGATGTGGGCGTGGTTATTGTCCAATTTAAAGAAAATTTCAGGCATTGTGTATGTTGTACCAATACCAACAACCGTGCCAAGTTTGGAAGAAATTGGCGGGGCGGTTCCCACGATATACACATGTAATCATAAGTGGGCGTGGCTACGTCAATTTTCCAAAAATTTATAATGTTTTTTCTGGTTTCTTTTCGACACTTGANAAACATCTATTTTGAATAAATTAGCTTCGGTATTTACTGATTTATCGAAGGTTTCGTTTTTCTGTAAATTACCGTTATATGGGATGTGGGCGTGGTTATTGTCCAATTTAAATGTATGTTGTACCAAGACCAACAACCGTGCCAAGTTTGGAAGAAATTGGCGGGGCGGTTCCCACGATATACACATGTAATCATAAGTGGGCGTGGCTACGCCAATTTTCCAAAAATTTATAATGTTTTTTCTGGTTTCTTTTCGACACTTGGACACTTGTAAAACAAAAATAAAAACTTGACCTCAGGCTCGAAAAGAAACCAGAAAAAACATCTATAACTAAAGGTCGATTAAATAAATTCTTGCATATAAAAATGTATAATATTCTTATTTTTCTCCTAAAAATCGATTTATTTTTTCATTCTGATCATTTACGTATACATTTAACTATATCTATCTCGATTTTTTTTTGGNAAAACATCTATAACTAAAGGTCGATTAAATAAATTCTTGCATATAAAAATTTATAATATTCTTATTTTTCTCCTAAAAATCGATTTATTTTTTCATTCTGATCATTTACGTATACATTTAACTATATCTATCTCGATTCTTTTTGCCTGTTACTGTCCCTGCAAAAATCGTTGGACCATGTAGTCTATTTGTGGTATATTGGAGTACTTACAAAAGTGTTCCTCTGTCATGCTGTAGCGGACCAACTCGTGTCTCTGCGCCAGCTTATTGTTTGTTACCCGATAACTGCTCGTGTTTTAACGAAATGTGATTGAAGTTGCGAATTTGAAAGCATATTTGCATGTCTGGCTGTAGCTGAACGTGTAGAGATGCTCCATGTCAGTTGTGAGCTCCCTGCATGTTCGGGTTCGAATGCCGTCAGAGGCAATATGTAATTTTTAATTTTTGTCTTGGTTTTTATTAATTTCGAAAAAGCATCTGAGAAGTGAAGAACAAAAGCGTGAACAAACGAAAAAATATAACAACAATGCCATTGTTAATATGTTGGAGTAGTTTTGTGCTACTCTGATGTAATGCAGGGATGGAGTATATGGTCCTGCCCTAGGATATCGTAATGTTAATTGGACCATATTTTTTATATGAATTGTGGTTAATTTTGGAGTATTCCTTGGTCCTTAGGGAGTACTCATTATACGCATGCATGGAGAAGTCGCGATTTTTGCAGGAGTATAATCGAAATTAGTTACAATTAAAATAACAACTTGTAATATGCCTATTAAAAGGAAAGTGATTTGAAAATCTATTTATAAATGATTTTGAATAGGGTTGCCACCTATTTCCTATCGTGTATTTATATAATTTTTTTGCTTAGAAAACTAAGATACAATACTACTTTATACGGGTGCTAAAAGAAAGCTCCTGAACAATGTTTTCCCTATGTAGAAAGTGTTTTACCTTAAGATATTAGTTTAAGGTTGCCACTTATTCTAGATTCTTCAAAATTTGACTAAAGCAGCTTAATATGGACATCAAATAAAATGTATTTTTGAGAACTTGATTAAATAGATACCTTCGTTAAGTGTTGCCACGTTTTTTAATACCAATTTTTATCTTACTTATTTCAACGAGCATCGTGTTTTGTAAGTATATATGTATGTATACGGAGTAAATTTGCACGCAAAACATTTACTATTTCTTAATAGGGTTGCCATCTAATTTTTGATATCTAATATTTGTTTAAATTATTACATGCAAAAAGTATTTTTTTTTACATTTGTTTTAAAAACATTATTTTTGTAGAATTCTTAGGTACTGACTTGGCAAAAATATTTTTGTTAATTAACATTATTTTTTCAAAGTTTTTCTTTTTAATTTTGTTTCACTGAATACTGAATGGAAAACCTCCGAGGGTCATTCTGCCATGAAATACAGCTTCTCATAAAAATAAAATCGCCGTTCGGAGTCGGCATATTGTGTACGCCCATGGAGTAATGTTCAAAGTATAAATATGAGTCTTTGGCTATCCTAACTCACACTCTTCCGATTCCTTTAAACTCTGCACTAGGAAATAGATTTCCTTTTGCATACATATTCGTTTGGCTCGTTTCTTTATTAGCACAATGATTTCCATATACAATATTTACCTATGAATTACCTTTCACTTTGGTAATTTCTTGTTTGTTCGTTTTCGTTTTCTTCGCTTTGGCGTTCAACTAATCAATAAACCACAAAACCGCATTTATTCTCACATTTAGTAGGTGTATGTATATATGTGTGTGTGTGTGTGTTTACATTTGTTTGGCCGCTCAAAATCAAAGTGACGATGCCTTTGGCAATTTTGAATGCTGCCACACATTGATTGCGCTTGTGATTGCAATTCCGGTTTTGATAGAAATGCCGACGTCACTAGAGGTATTCACGATCCGATGCATACAGTCTAGCATGGTGCATAGATAGCATAAATAGCATGATTGTTGTTGTTTCATGTGTTCAAACAACAACAAAATTAGCCAGTCATGCTATCTATGCACCATGCTAGAGAGTATGCACCGAATCGTGAATACCCCTATTGATTGCAAGCGACCGCTGTGCAGCGATAATAACAATTGACCAGCAGGAAATCGGTTTAAAGTTGATTTTGAATTCACAGATTGCTAATGGAAATAAAGACAATTCGAGAGAATTACTGTAACTATTGTGGAACTTGTTAAGTAAATCCTTTGAGAACACGACATTAAAAAAAAAATTACTACTCCGTTTCATAGGGCCTGGGTGGCTTTACGTCACCTCCGAACGGCAAATGGACAAGCGGGCGAGAGGGCTACGCTTATCCAACTCAGGCCAGATCATACTATCCTGCACGTGGGCTCCGTCGGGATCTTTTACTTACCTGTTGGGTATAGTTATTCTCCAGTCAGAGTGTTCAGGAATACTCGCTTTTCGAGCGGTACTGATTCCAGGCGTTTAGGTTCCTTTCCTGCAATACAGTACCAATACAGCATGAGTGACATACTCCTTACCAGTTAATTTAGA
>NW_016182616.1:0-5840 GCF_001687245.7 Rhagoletis zephyria | reverse complement strand
TTTGACGTTGACCACGCCGCCGCCGCAAAGCCTGTCGGCGTAAACCTCTGGTCTGTATACATAACAAAGCCCTTGTTATTGTTAGCTGAGATAATGACAAATCTTATCGTAGTACATGTACGTAAGGGAAAATGCCGGAAATACGAACGAATTGCGCAGCCAACAGTTTTCACACTTACAACTTGCGCGTAAATCATCCCTGCAGTAAAAATTTGTCCGATGAAAAGACTAGGAAGTTATGGTTCAAAGATGTTTGCTAATGGTAGGCAACTTGATAAGCAAATAGTGGTTTCAATATAGCTGCACCATTGGGAATTCCTTTCTATCAGTAGCAATATCCTTCGGGTAGTGACCACCTAAGCGCTAANGAGAAGTAATGAAGCGATTACAAAGAAAATGGTTTCAAATAGAAAATCCTAAACTTACTGACGCGTCCATTCTTAAAACTAGTTAATCAGTTCGTTTTATGTTGTGGAAACAACAATAAATATTGGCTTATTTTGGGGTAAATTTTGAGCCTTTAAAGTGTTCTAGCAACTTAGGTTTTGCAGATATAACTATCATTTTCGCAATATTAGTTCCTTAGAGTAGTAGATATATTATGTTCAGACCTGTCGATGTGCAAACCCGATTTGATAAGAAATTGACTTGAAATTATTTAATAAGATAAATCATTTATTGCCGTATGGGTATTGATTCAAATGGTTTTGAAAAGGCTATATTCTTAATTATATGTAGGAGGGTTGCCACCTGTTTAAAGCATTAAGGCAATTAAAAAATTTAAATATATGTCATGATATGTCAGGCGAAGATAGGTTAAATAAACTACTCCAATATGGATATGAATCAAAATGGCTTTGATTAAAATGTTATTTATACGATACATGCAGAAGGGTTGCTACCTTCTTTAAGAATTAAATTCAACTTGAATTAGGGGAATTGGATAATTTGTATATGTATCAGAATAGAGAGGTCCCAGTTGAAAAGGGTTTGACAAGGTTTTGGTTTTAAATTATTTTGAATATGGTTGCCAGCTGTTTGAAAAAGTGTAATTTAATAAAAGTATGCCGAGGTTATATGCATTTTTAAAATATGGGCGTCAAACGAAGGAGTAGCAAGAAATTTGAACATTTATGCTATTAAAGATGGTTGCCACCTGTTTAAAAATTTTAATACAAATTGTTTAATAAGTTAAAGGGTATTACTAAAAGGTGAGTATTCAATGAAATGGGTTTAAAAAGGCTTTGTTTCTTAACTATATATAGGAGGGCTGCCAACTGTTTGAAAATTTGAATTTACCAAACTTATACACAAGTCCGAAGACGGTCACAATGCGAAGACGAGTACGTACACGAAGAGAAATACTAATACGAGGACTAAAGCTAGTATTAAAAGTCATACATATTTCGACAGTATGAAACGAAATAAAAATTAATCTATGTAGTGACAGATGTTTTCGTACTGATTTATAAAATTTAATTCAATAACATTAAAATGAATTTTTCATGTGCAGTTTTAACTTGAATATGCTCTTAATAATATCATGTATTCTACACTTTTTTCTTGTTTCCTCTAGGTTAACATCTGAAGAGTTTAAGCAGTCAGTCGATAAAGGGCAATCTTAAAGCAAATTTTTGAGCGACCTAGTCCAACTAGAAAGCTCCTTGACTATCTAAAGACTAATTGAGTGTTAATGAAAATTAACACTGGGATAATTTCGTTACACTGCGCGTGTAATCAATTATATGCCAAACGGGGTGTCGAAGCAGCTAACGGCTAAACAATCCCAAGTGTGTACTTACACAAATGTACATATTGCCACCGTAGGAAAGCTGATACATACATAAATATTGCTTAAATACTTGAATAATACTTTAAATAATTAACTGTAATTAATATATTGGCAATGGTATTTTAATACAGAATGTAAGCAAAGGGATGTAAGCCGTGATACTATACATACGTATGTAGCTATGCAATGAAGTAATAAATTACCATGAAATTAGCATTGAAGGTTTTATGAAGACGATAATTTTTCAATTAAATGTGCTCAGCTAGAACTTACGAAGTTAAAAAGTTCAAGGTATGAACGTGGTAAAATTATACCAGGTGTAGTAATAAGAGCGAGAATGACGGTTTGACACTATCTTAATTGAAAATTTGCGGGAAAGCTGTTTTATTACTTCACCATGGTTTAAAGAAGAAAAGGTTTCTAATTAAAAATGAACAAATTTTCGCCTTCTCAAATGATTCATAAAATTTACTTAAAATTTTCGTTTCAGATTAGGTTAGGTTAGGCGGAAGTATCCTGTTGTACACAAGGCTATTTGTGAAATTTCTGGGGTGGTGAGTTTTTGGCGTTATCCCAAAAACTACTCGGTACTCTGTAGCAATATGTTGAGGTTCTTAATCTTTATTGATCTCAGACCATGTAAACAGATCGTTGATAGAGTTACTACCAAGATTTTTTTTATCGTGCAAATAGGTGGTGTTGGGCAGTGGCAACGAGGTGTTGGATGGTCTCTGGCTTATTCGAACAACTCCCGCATTAATCGTTCCAACTCTAGTTGAACGTGCTCCTTAAAAGTGGATGGCCAAATTGTTCTGGCAATTTAATAAGAATCATTCATTAAAGCTAAGTTTGCATATTTGAAAGGAAAGTTTTCTCGATGCCGCAATGTCTTAGACAAATCGGCGGCATTTAAAAACTACTTTTGAATTCACGGAAATTATACTCGGAATTTTGTTAGTGCTTCATTTCAGTGAAATCCCAGTGTTTTAGCCATGAGCCCCGTCGGGAAAATGCAAACTGAGGGTCTTTCTCCAATCTTGGTGCCGTGAGGGTAGATTTAGCTTTTAATTTTATGCCAAAGCCCTGGATCCTATTAGGCCACGCTTAGTAGCCTTTTACTTGACTTTCATAATCCTTAATATTTCAGAAACTGCATAGTGTCCCCTTTAAAAATTATAATGGATATGATATGTGACATTTCTCTGAGAAAATTCATTCTTCTCTTTTTATTTGGGTTTTTGAATCAAATAATCTATCCCTTTCCACAATATCCTTTTGCACAATATTTTCGTGTTTTTCTCATCCTGAGCTGAACTCCTGTTTGCTGTTGTTACGCCGAATAGAGGTTTGAGTTTTGATAAGGATTCAAAAATGAAGATCTTATCGAGCGTATTTTGTGCAAGAATGCAGCCCACCGTAAATGAACTGATTGGGCCTTATCAGAGTGGCTTCTGACCTGGAAAATTCCTCATAGGCCAGGTATTAACAATATGCCAAATCTTGGAAAATACCACCTATTTGTCGACTTCAAAGTCGATAGCACTAAAAAGAGTTGCCTATATGCTGCGATATCAGAATTCGGCATCCTCTCGAAACTAATACGACTATGTAAAATGACGTTGAGCAATACCATCAGATCTCCCCGAACAGTTTGCTACCAAACGGGGTTTGAGACCGGGCGACTTCCTCTCATGTGATTAATTTAATCTTATGCTGGAGAAGATAAAAGGAGGTGCAGAGAGCGTGCAATTGATGTCGTACGCCGATGACATGGACATCATCGCCAACAAAAACCGTGAAGTCTGTTCTGTCTTTTCCAAGTTCGATGAGGAAACAAAGCATTTATATAAATGCGCTGGTAGTAGCAGACGAAGAGGGAGGCCTCCACTGCGATGTAAAGACCAAGCGGAGAAGGACTTGGCTTCCCTTGGCATTGGCAATTGGCCTCCGCCCGCACAGAAGAGAAACGAATGCCCTACTACTTTTGTAAAATACGTATTTACTGCTGCGCAACCTTTGTTTCTTTAATATAATTCATTTATTCGATAAATTCCTGTTATTTTTATTGATATATGTTATGCAAGCCCATTTTGAAGACTGTACAAGCTCCCTTCAAATTAAATGCAAAGTACTTGTACCTAGCTTAATCTATCTTTGTGCTAAAAAAAATATGTAAGTAAAAGTAACAGCAACAACGCAGCTTAATGCATGCGATTAGCTAACAGTGCCGATTATCGCTTTTAAGTGTCCCATAATCCTACGCATTTATATACTCTCCCCATCGCCAACATCTTCTGGCTTAGTATGGCCAATTCACAGCTATGCATGATTTGTAGTCAGCTGTACTGCATATCTTTGGGCTGACATCAAAAACTACAACAATGTTTTATAATAAGCAAATCGTACAACACAGCAACAGAAGGCGAGGAAACAAAAAAAAAAGCAACAATAAGAAAAAAGAGAGCAGGCAAACAGTTAAGCCGCAATTTGACAACTTAACGCTTAAAGTGAGGAGCATTCAAAGGAGTGGATACTCATACTTTCGCATTCACATTTAATATATGTATGTATATAAAAGCGTACAAATGTACAAAAGCTTGAAACAATGCATGTACATACGTAATTTGGACAGCTGTGTTATCAGTCAGACAACTGAGCAGGAAAAAGGCGAAAATGTTGGCAATCAAGCTGCAGTAAAGCATCACTCGTCATTTAGTGGGCGGTTGACTGGGTTAGCAGGCGCTGAAATAAGCTGCATCAGCAAAAAGAAATTCCAACAGAAAAGGCACCATTTTTTTGTAGGAATTGGAAACTGTTGTCAGGCAATCGCTTGCGAATGTCGCGTTGTTACTCGTGTTGTAGTTGTCGGTACACATTGTTTCAGTTACTTTCATATCTACTATTTAAGTCCCTTTTTGTCTTTGCGAAAAAGCTTTTCAATCGGCAGCGCATTAATCGTCGATTCGTCTTTTATTTTGCCACACTGAGATTATCTGCTGACAACATTTATTTGATAAGCTACATTTCTTTTGCTGACTGGCACCGTTTTATCTAGACGCTACTGGAAATACATATGTATGCGCGTTGTGTGTCTAAATGAGCAGATTTGTCATTATTTTCTCTTGTTTGGATATTATTCAGCTTGGTGTTGCTTATCCAAGAATATATTCTAAGTCATTTTAAGTTCGATTATACTGAATCCGCATCGTTTTAGATAGTGCAATAACCAGTATCTTTGTCGGGTTTGTAGGAAAAAAGCAATAGCCAGATAAGAAATAACGGGTGCGACTAAAGGAAAGTACTTTAGAAACTTGTAAAAGCAATCAGTGTTCAGAACACGGGTTTGAGCAAGCAATAACACTTCTATCGATAGATATGTAAAAATAAAATAAATACCAAAAATTTGTGAAGAAGTTTAGTTACGTTCGCGTCACGCCTGGTGCTTTCCCTTTAGAGGCGGCGCAAAAGTGTAGGCATCTTCATTTGTCTGATAACGCACCCCAAATCCAAATCCGATCCAATGATCGGATCAAAATCAAATCAGGGGACGCCCCTTTCCGATAAAAAAAGAATCATTGAAATCGGTTCACGTGGTCCAAAGTTGTGCGGTAAAAAAAGAAAAAAATATTTCGACGAATTGATAACCTCTCCCATGGTTTGAAGTCGGTTAGACATGTTTGAGTTCTTTGTTGATTTGTTAATATGTAAATGAAGTACAATTTGTGAAACTTTGAAAAGTTAATTTATTTGCCACATACTGTACATAAAACTAGCATAAATGTATTTTAAAGGGCATATTATTTGAAACGAATCTTCATACATATACGAAGCTTCATGTTCATGTTCATGTTCATGTTCATGTTCATGTTCATGTTCATGTTCATGTTCATGTTCATGTTCATGTTCATGTTCATGTTCATGTTCATGTTCATGTTTATGTTCATGTTCATGTTCATGTTCATGTTCATGTTCATGTTCATGTTCATGTTCATGTTCATGTTCATGTTCATGTTCATGTTCATGTTCATGTTCATGTTCATGTTCATGT
>NW_016182615.1:0-5840 GCF_001687245.7 Rhagoletis zephyria | reverse complement strand
TTTTTTGAAATCTGCCATTCTGCATCAAAAACTAAATTTTGAAAAAAAAGGACTTGGCACCTTTTTATCTTTACGCAGCGATATGCAATTTCCCGATCTATATATATATATTAATTAAATTAATTTTAAGCCGGTTTCTTTTAATCTTCTTGAGATATTACTATTTAGCGTTAACTTAGAATTTCTATAAGTCTTTCTGATGTACTTGAGACCTTATTCATAAAAAATAAAGTAAGTTTAAGAGGTATGGTTTTGCCTTTTGTCCTTGTCTAGCTAACGCATTTAATAACATTTTTTTTTACGCAACCATCTGGTTTTCATAACATTCTGGTTTAATAAAATTATATATTAATAATATTTTTTTTTTTTACGCAACCATCTGGTTTTCAGGGCAATCCCCTGACAAAAGGTTCATTCCAATACGTCAAAATACAAAGCATCAGTCTATTTGTATGTCTCAAATGTACTTCAAAGTTCATAGACATTTTAAGAAATGAACTAAGGTGAATTTATATAAGGTGGTGTTGTTTCATTAGCTGTTAGTAGCGCGTGATTGTTAAAATTTTATACTTCGCTAGTGAGTGAGTGAAAACGTGAGAGTGTTTGTACTTCTGTCAACCTTTTTCCTTCGGGGAGGAGTAGCTAAAACTTGATAATCGCCCGCTCAAAGCAAAACAAAATACAAGTAAATCTTACATAAATTCGCCTTGAAACGAACACAAAATTTTCTCACCGTTTGTCTTTATTTTTGAATCAAACAATAAAAGAGAAAGCGGAAATCAAAAAGTGACAATTTTTGGTATAAATATTTTGAAACTAACTAATTTTTTTTTTATGAAAAACAAAAAAAAATTTAAAGTATCTATGTCATCAAAAAAAAAAAATGTAGCTAAAATCAAAAACCTAATCAAATGTAGATGAAGGAGAGAATAAGCAAAACATCACGAAAAATCTTGAAAAGTTATAAAAATCTCGAAAGGATGTGAAAAAATGTCGAAAAATCTCATAAATATTTACCAGAAAAATTCAAAAGTAACGAAAAACTTAAAAGATATCAAAAAAATCCTAAAAATTCTCAAAAATAAATAAATGAATTATCTATACTAAATTTAATATTATAAATCCGAGAGTGAGTTTGTTTGTTTGTTGCCATTTAGCCCAACTTAAAATAAAGGAGATTTAACTCTAAAATTCTTGTGATAGAGTACTCGCACTTGGTTTAAAGATATAGTATAAAACCGATTCCATACTCATTGAGGAGGGCTGTCACCTGTTTAAAAAATTAGATTCAACTTGAATTAAGGGAATTATCTATTGGAAAATTATATTAAAAAATGAAGGTCAAGAAGTTTAAAAAGGTTCTAATTTGAAAATATTACGGAAAGGGTTGCCAACTGTTTGAAGAACCAAATTTAAATTAATTATTCGAAGGCTATCTGAAAAATTAGAACACCTTCAGATTGAACTTTTAGTATATTAGCGAGGTGTTTTGCAAAGTTTGCCACCTGGTTGAAAATTAAATTAAATTAATTTAAAGGAATTAACACAATATGGGTATCAATCGATATGGATTTTAGTTTTGCGCTACACGTATGAGAGTTTCCCCCTGTTTGAAAAATCAAATGCTACTTGAAATAAGGGAATTAGGTAATTGGGATATGTATGATAAAATGAGTGTCAGGCAAACGGGGTTTAATAAGGTTTTAGTTGGAAAATATTTCGAAAGGGGTTGAAAATTCAAATTCAATGAATGTATCAAAATTTGAGTATTAGAAGAAAGAGGTTTAAAAGTGTTGCTAGCTGTTTAAAAAGTTAAATTCAAGTTATTTAATAATTTCAATGAATTATTATAATATGGGCGTCAATGGAAATGGTTTTGAAATCGCTGAATTTCTAAACTAAACGTAACTAATAAGAAGTATCACAAGAGAGAGTTTTAAGAGAGTTTAGTTTGAAAATATTTTGAAGATAGTTGAAAAAATTTAAAATCTTCTATTTTTCGCATAGTTTAAGCTTATTGAGATTAATTGGTGTAAATTACACCTAATGTAGCACGTAGAAATTTCCTACACTGAGCGAAGCGGGTGAGGGCGGTCTAGTTCAGTATAAATGTGCAATGCTCATAGTACATGTTTTGAATTACTACTTAAATACATTTGTATTCCATTCACAAAGGTATCTTTTTGCCTGCTGAAAATTGCTAATAATAAATTTCAAAATAAATACTGCCACATTTCCACAAGTTCACCTCCTTACCAACACCTTTCGGCCATCACCGCATGCAGATCGAGCGTTCGTTAATGCTTGCCTTTGTTGACCTCGTAGACATACGCAAGTAAAACATCAAAATTCTTGTCGTATACGGAAATTGATATGATATTTTATATCCAATCTCTGGCTACTGCCTGCTCATGTTGCCACATGCCAAGCACACAAACACACACACACACCCTAGCGCACATATCAGAGTGGCAGCATTGTTGCAACTTGTACTCGTATATTGGAAATTGATTTTGAATGTCATCAGGCGAGACCGAGCATAGATGAATAGAATTCGAACTTGATCCGTTTGGAGCGTGCCAAGTATGCTAAGCGACCAAATACAAGCTGTAAGCTAAGCAAGTCCTTTAGTTGCTGCCTTACTTTACTGGCTTGCACCCGCATCCAATTTTACCTTGTTACTGCTGAACCTAACTCCTCAGTTTGCTGATACTCGTAACTTAGAATTAAATTGCATTTGTTATTGTCCAACAGTGTGGGATGCCGTCGGGTGTAGCGTAGGATATGAATAGAGAAGCTTGCTCACCACTGGAAGCGCCCACTGCCTCCAGTGCTAATATGCACAATATGTACACTAGAATGTACCAGAAAAAAGGTAGGGCATATACACACCTGAATATAAAGTATGTTATTGTTTTTTTTTTTGCCAAAGGCAGGGGTCGTCTTTTTACATTTTTCATCATCTCTTCGGCATTGCAGTGGGATCTTAAAGCATGATGCCTCGCAGTATATGTCTCGAGGAGAACATTTTTTTTGTTCATTTACCTCAAGTAATCCATTATAGTATTTATCCACCTGAACTCAGTTCCTACCCAGCCTAACGTCAATAAATTAATAGATCAATTCTGATTAAGACGGTAAATAACCTTTCGCAAGACAAATGAAAGACAGATGGCAAAAGTAGTTCAAAAGAGTTTGGTTATTCTAGCACTAAAGTCTTAGAAAAAAACTGTCTCTTTCACCACTCGTGGTGAAAAGCTATTTTGAGGGAAAGCACCGAGCGAGTTTTTTTAATTAATTAAGAAGGAAAAGCGTACATTTCTAAAATCATTTTTTTTATGTATTTTTGCTTTATGTTAAGTTTTTAATTTTTTTATTCAAATTTCCTTTACTATTACTTTTGATTGTTTCAAAAAGAGAAATATGTACATATGGTAAAAGGCGAACAGGCTCTTTAGCAAATCTTTAAACTAGTCTCTCGAAAGACAATAAAGAGCTTTCAAGACAGTTGTCAGAATTGAATACCATCTTACTGTAAAACTCTCTTAAAATCATTCAACTATTGTTAAAGACGCTTTTTTGATTAAATATTCCAGTAGAACGAAAACAACATTTATATGTAAGTATTTTGTTGTTGCTTCTGGTCTCTAAAGTGTCAAAGTATTATGATTGTTTTTTAACATCAAAGTGTGCCATTTTAAAACAAAAAAAAAGTTAATAAAAAAATTAAAACTGCTCCAACTTTTTTCTTGGTAAAATTTATTTCTTTCATAAGTATTTGTGCTCCTGAGTTAGGCGAACGTACCAAAAGCTGAATTGCAATCGCTTGTTTTGTACGAAAAACTATTTAACATACAAATAGATGTTGACAATTTAGTATATTTGTAAAAAGAAATTAAAAAGATTTGACACTTTAAAGACCAAATAATTTGTAGAAATCTAATCAGCTGCTATACGGCTGCTACCTGTTCAATATGCCTTGAGCAGAACTATTTATATTATGTAAATTTTATTTTTTTTTTCGAATGTGTCACCGATTAATGTAATCAGGCTCTATCAAAAAAAAATTTTTTTTCGAAATTGCCTTACAAAATTTCGTTAGACTTTTTTGCTTGCTTATAAAGTGGTACGGTCTTATGTACATACATACATACAAACAAGTGCCCAAGTGCGTGTGACAAAGTAGCATAGCAAATTAAGTTTACTTTACAAAAGCAATTTAAAGCTTGCTTCCATTACATGTTCACACTCTGTGCGCTATGTTGTTGCTGCTATGCAGCTAAATTGTTCTCAACATCCAGGCAGCCTGTTGCAGACCGTTCCTCCGGTTACTGGCTTGCTTGGCTGCTCGTTTTGTCAGCGTTCAAAGGTCAAATGCAGATTAATACATGGAGAAAGAAAAGTAGTAATAAAAAAAAAACAAAAAACTTAAAAAGGAAGACAAAAAAAATGAAAAGGCTGTGCTGCCACACCTCCTGGTCATGGCGTCTGCATATGAGTGCATAAATGAAAAGGCCATTTAGCCTGGCGGATGTATGTTGGCCGGAGCAATAAAGCGAACATACGCACGCATAGTCAAGTTGAACATAGATTGCATACAATTTCTTCTTTTTTTTTGCTGCCGGTGTGTGCAAAATTAAATTGGCATTCAACTAAAAAACCACTTAAATCTAGGCAAGCGCAAAAATAAAGGAAATTATGAGTTTCATCTCACACTCTGATAATGCATACATGCTCGTACGTAGTCGTACATTTGTATGTGCTAAGGCACAAGAACAAATAAAATAAACGAATACAAAATACAAAAAGTTAATGGCAATGTTAGAGGCATTGATTGAATGCTTTCGTATGTACATACATATATATTTGTCGCTCACAATCAGCACAAAAGGCCGACAGAAAATTTAACATTAATGTATCTATTTCCTAATTTCTACACTCTTGGCCTTTTGGCGTTTTGACGACTTTGCCAGCACATTTCGTTAGCATAACTTTCAGCTAAAGTTTTGCGATGAGATTCGTGTAGCTTGCAATTGCTTCCGCTTTACTACGTGTTTACCAAATAAGTTTTTGAGCGACTTCTTATTTTCTTCTGGATTTATGCTCAAAGTCAATTTACAGTAAAGTGTGACAACGTGATCTGTACATCAAAAATTATCTTGATGGCGCGCATGTTGTTAAAATTATCCCAAACAAAAATCGTACTGCTGAGGATGACACGTGAGTGATACTTCTGTCAGAGTGGTGTTTCAATGCTGATCATTCTCGAGTAAGCCCAGATTAAAGCAATTATGTGTAGATTAGCGATGCCGGTTTTAAATAGATTAAATCGAAGATCGATTATTCGAGCCCTTTCGATTTGTTTTTTTTTTTTTGTCGATTTGTTAGTTCCGATTCGATCCGTGAATCGATCCAAAAATTTCCAAAAAAAAGAGGAAAAATTGCCAGAAATCAAAATTGCATTCTATAAAACTAAAATTCAATGGCCTACAAAATTTCGTTCTTAAATGTTTTTCTTAAAAGCTTTATTAAGAAGTGAGATTTCAAAAACTATCCATTCAATTTTAGTGTAATAATGTGCAATTTTCAAGTGGCTAAAAATTGTCCATTCAATTTATTATAACAAAGTGCAAGTTTGAGGTAGCTAGGCCTTACCATTGATTTTTATCACATTTTGTTTGTTGAAGGTGCCGTTTATTTTCTCCATATAAAATAATGTTTGATAATTTTTGTATATGGAAAAAATGTGCGATCCCTTCAACAAAAAAATTTCCCAAAAATCAATGGTAATTTCTAGCTTCCTCATACTTGCACTTTATTATACTAACATTGAATGGGCT
>NW_016182614.1:0-5840 GCF_001687245.7 Rhagoletis zephyria | reverse complement strand
GCAGTGAGACAACACACGTGAACGGGCCAGAAGAAGAAGAAGATGCAGTAACAGATGTAGAATTACAACAGACACGCACTCCAAAACAGGCACTTCAAGCAGCTTGAGTATCGAGTAATGATGGCGTTAGGTCAAGGATGTGAACGCGTGCCAAAGAAAAGTATTTTTTTGTATATAAAAATTTATATATATACTACCTATGCGTACCTATTTATTAAGTACAGAAATACAAGACTCGCATGAAAACTATTCAATTCGTATACAGAATATTCAAAGCCATGAATTCAATATCATTCAAGTAAATCATATTTGCCACCACTTGCATTCACACAAAATGATTTCTCTTCTGGGAGGAAAATGCTTTCGCTTGGAGCTACAGCAAATGCAGAGAGAGTAAAGTGAAATATTCCAAAGCTGCTTTGCCATAATATTTATTTGCATACAACTAAATCAATAGGCATTCAAGTAAAATATGTACATAGTATATACGTGCTTATGTGAAATCATATAAACTTAGTATAATATAGAAATGTAAAAAAAAAGGTTTTTTGCATGCATCTACGAGTAGTTTTTTGTATTGAACTTTTCAAGGATGCGATTTGTGAAAGATAAATCTTGGCAAAGCAAATGTGCATAAGCATAAGAAATTCACTTCCAAAAACTGCTGATCTGAGACATGAAAGCTAAAGAGTTGCCAAATATTTATTTTTTTTGGTTAAGGGTATAAGCTTTTTGGAGCTCCAAGTTATTTGCTAAAAGCTTTGAGCAAAACTTTTAGGCGTTTCAAGATTCAAAAAAGTGTCTCTCCTTTAATGTTAAATAAAAAAAAATTTGGTACAGGAATTTTTCAAAAGCTTTGAACAAAGCTTTAAAGCTCTTACAGCTTGATAAAGATATGGGTTTGGAAACTGAAACTGAAAATGCATTTTTGAATTATAAGGCTCGAAAAACAGCTAAAGCTTCACTGAGCCAAAAAATAGTAAGAACAATTTGGGATTGAAGAAGATTGAATTAAATATTTTATTTGAATACTTTAATGTTTTAAAATGAGTTTATACAATTAAATTAAAAATGTTTTGTAAAGGAATGCTTTCCAAAGCTCAATTATAATTCACAATTTTGCAATGCCTTTGTTTTGAGCTAACTGTCAGCTGTAAAGTTTTTGTTCGAAAAACAGCTTAAGCTTCACAGAGAAAAAAGTACTCGGTAAAGGGAGAAAAACTTTGAATTGAAGAAGGTTGAATTGAATATTTGATGGAAAAATTTCCATTCTTAAAATTTAAATGCTTAAAAATTATCTTATACAAAAAACGCATAGGTTTTTTTTTTTGAGTGAAAGCTTTTCAAAGCTCGAAGCACAACCGAAATAAATCTTCAAGGAATTTCTAGCCAAATAATATATGTAATTTGGAGGCTTATAAAATAACGTATTTATTAATTTTTGGGGGTAAGGCTGCTCAAAGCTAGAAAAAGTCACCAAATTTGTAAACCTTTTATCCATAAAAAAATTTTGGATAACTCTCAGCTACGTAGTTTTTGTTAAAACTTCTAGAACACCTTAAAAGCTAACCCTAAAAAGTTCGAGTGCGAAAATACTTTGTGAAGTTTGAGTTAATGTGAGCTTTATGTTATTTATAGACCAGTTTTTACTATTCGCAAGTCCACAAAAAATCTCTATACTGCTTTATGTGAGATGTGTTGCGGTTGTAAGTAACTTAAACCAAGCAAAACACTTTGTACACGGCTTTTGAGCTTAAAAGCTCTGTATGCAAAGAAATAAACTTGTATTTTATAACTTTTAACTATTTTAGCGGTGATATTACTAGGAATTTTAATTTATTTAACTAAGCAATAATTTTATTCAATTATTATAAGAGGAATAGTCTAACGATCGTTAATGAAACTGTTTTATTTGAAAAGCTTTGCTAAAGCTGTAAGCTCAGTAAAATCATAATGAAAAGCTGAAAAGTCAATATTAAGTTGAAAGTAAATGCGGATCTAAAGCGCCTTTAAGAGATTTTTAAGCTTTCTGTAAGATGTGTTAAGCGGTGATGGCGAGCAGCTTTCTTAATATTCTGTACGGAAATGCACGGGGGAAAAAGCTAGTTCTTTCCACTGCTAGCATACAAATAGGGCATAGAAAATCCTAAACGAAAGACGAAATTTATCATTTCACATGAAAACTTATTTCAAATACATACATGCTGCCTACCTAACCATTGAAAAATTATTATTAAAACGTCTCAACGTGGCAACTCACTGACCTTCGCTTGCTTATCTGTGTATGTGTGAGAGAGATTCATTTGAATGCCAAAAAGCAGACAAATTAAATTTTCATGCTACTTTGAATTTGCATAATATGAGCCTACTTTTCGGTGCGCACACTAATCCAATTGTGAACAGCTGCTGATGCTTTTCTTTGCATCTTTGCTACTGGCAAGTCGTTATCTTTAAGTTTTTTTTTACACGGGCTATTTCATGAATGCACAAGAAATACAAGCGAATGCTTTATACAAGCTTTAAAATGCCTAAGTTGCTGATTTGGTTAGTTTTCTATTTTCGAGTCGTTAGTGGTAACGCCGACATTAATTTGGCAGGAAATCTCGAAATTCTTTTGATTGGCAGTGGCTTTGTACCACAAATTGGCAGCATTCGTAAAGGCGAGCTGCTTTCTTTGGTAGATAACGTTGTTATTCAAGGAATTGTGGTTGTTAAATTCATTTTCGCCTGAAAGTATGGTACACAATTATTTTTTTGTTATTCTTGAGAGCTTAATATTTTGAAGCAGAATATGGCTATTTCTTAATTTGGGGAAATTAGGCCACCCTAATTGGAGGCAATTATTTAAACAAGGTCTCATCGTTTATATTCTTGCTTCCTTAAAGGAGTTAAAATAATTGTACATAGCTTCAGATTTCAGTCATTTGAAGACAGCGAGACTCGATGAATCGGAGGAACCTCTTATATTTCAGTATATCTAAAATTTAGGTGAAGCTACATATGGCTTAGACTCCTTCAAATTTTTTACCATATGCCAAGCCTTATTATAGTTGTATACATATGTAAATGTGCTAACATAAAAACATACTAATCTAAACATAATGTGTACATAGCATATACACATAAAATAATAATTTATGTGAAGCAAGTTGGCTCAATTTGTCGTCAAGTCAGCTGTGTGACACAGGTAGCATGTGGTAAATGTGGAAGACGTGCTCACCTGTTTGCCAGAGTGCTTAACAAAATGGCTTCTGTTCCTTCACAAACTTGTTAATCCATAACATGATATAACTTTCTAGCATCTACTTATGCATGCAGGCAAGTGTAGATTCCAAAAAGACACTATCGGTACTTATAAGTCAGCCCATGCCTGATATACCAGTAGCTCTTGTCCTTTCCTTTGAGCGCAACGCCTTGTCAACCTCCCAATTTTCTACTGCCATAATATTTCAACTTTTTAATAAAATTATCAGGTTACCTACAATGTGCCTGTGTGCGTGCCAATATTGTAACATCACCGACTTCAGAGTTCATTGAAAAATTAGCATCCGATTCAAGGCCGTACCACCTTGCAAACAAATAAAAAAGTTCGCCTTACACCTCTGAGTCCAAAGTAATTTTGCAATGGTAATTTCGAAAAATATTTTTTTTTTTAATCCAACCTAGGGGCAAACCCCTCTTTGCATTTTTCGGTGATACATACACTCGGCAAAAAAAATTTAAAATAACAAAAATTAAATAGTTCTACTTTAGTAATTAAAAATTCTTTCTTCTTGCCTTTCGTTTGGCGCTGTAACCACCGAAGCGATTTTGATCTTCCTTAACAACAGTTTAATGATTTTTGGAGAGCTCTAATTAACTGACATTAGGGTCTGGTGAGTAAGTAATAGAACGGGATACTTTAAGATTCGTCTGTAACTGTGGGAAAATGGCAAAAAGGTTCAAAAAGACGACCTTTACGTCTAGCTAAATTTTTTTTACGAAATTGCCTTGCAAAAATACCGCAGGCTCAGGGGTACGGCGAGCTTTTTTTTCTGGTACGATCTAATATACATACATAATATATGTATGTATATGAGCAAATCTCATGAGATATGACATTTTTTGATAAAAACGAGTTTTTGGTCGAAAATGGTTGCATCCTCATTTTAGACAATTTTGCATAAAGAACAAGATTCTATCCCGAAATTTTATTTAAGTGAAAACTTAAAAAAGATAAACTAAAAAAGTCAAAATAACAACTCTAGCTCATATGCCCGTTGTTGTGTATGTAACGTATACGCACCGTAGCACCATACGCAGTAAGTTAATACGTTTACTCGCACGTGGACAATTTTTCTACAGTCTTCTTCACGAATATATATATTAATTTCTTTACAAATATAACAATTTCAGAATGAATTTCAAGTGTGCCAATAAAAATTATAAAATTGGAATTTTTGTTTCGCAAATCATCGTCATCTTATAATCAATGTAATTTCTTTTTCATTTGGTGGCACACTAGTTTCATTACTCTAGATTGGTTCGTTTTGGCAGAGAGAACACTTTCACCATTTAATGTTGACATTTTGAAGTGTCTTAAACTGTTAAAATGAAAATATCGTAAGATTTCAAAAATAACCAAATAGCTGCGACAAATATTCTGCATGCTGCTGCATGAAACTTTACAGATGTGCTGTATTTGATGCGAAATTTCTTTGCCTCTAATATGAACATTCTAATTGAAAACTTCCCAAAGCTATTAGATAAAAAAAAACAATTTGAATTTTTTTCGAGTGACAATGAAGAAATTTGTAATTTCGGTGCTTCTTCGCCTAAATAAACACTTAACAAAGGTTAATTGGTCGAATACTTTATTTATTTTTAATTGTACTTGTTTCTGGAAATCCATTGATTGAGTTAAATGCAATTTTGGTCTACAATTTCTTAGAGTAAGGAGAAAAATGCAGTGCCAAGGTAGCTGAATCGCCATTTTCCGAAAGCAGGATTTAGAGTTATTACCTTCGTTACATGCCATACATTTTTCACGCTAGGTTAGTTCTAGGTCTAATAAATACATGTAATATAATACCAATGAAAATATTGATGCATTTATTTAATAACACAATTTTTAAATTTCGATGACTATAATCATTTCAAAATCGATAAGTGTCTTCAAATATATCGCAAAGATTATTATGCATACGATGATTTGTAAAATAATTCGGTGATTTGTTAAACAATTCGGTATTATATACACTTATATATAGATTAACAAATGAGTAATGATACCGATAGTTATATTCAAAAAAATTGTATGTAAATTTCACATTGATAATTATATTTAATTGAGATTACAGTATGCATGTCGATTAATTCATTGAAAAAAATAGATGCAATAAAAATATTTATGTATTTACTTTGATGGCTATAATCATCTAAAAATCGATTAGTGTCCTTAAATATATCATAAAGCTTATTTATTATACACGTGACGATATTGATAAACAATTCGATAATTATATTTTCTATTATATCGATTAACAAATCGGTAACGATACCGATAGTACTATGTGTAAAGCTTGTATGAAAAGTTCATACCGATAATTATTTTTCATTTATATTTCCGTATATATATCGATAAGTATGTCGATAGAAAAACCAAAAAATTAAAATAACCCTGCTTGCTTATATCAATCATTTGCATTTAAAGTCGATAAATATATCGATAACTTTAACGTTAAAAATATCGACAAAAATTGTATTTATACTTTTCTATTTTAAAGACAGTGAAGTCTCGGAAAAGTTTCTACTGAGATTTTTTCATAATATATATTTAAATTCTCCATTTTACCGTCAAT
>NW_016182613.1:0-5842 GCF_001687245.7 Rhagoletis zephyria | reverse complement strand
ATTTAATGCAGAACTACACTGTATGCAAAAATAGAGAGCAATTCGTTTAGAATACGTTCCATTTTATGCAAATGTATGCCTGTACACATAATTGGAATATTTCAGTAAAATAAAGACTTTCTTTGGTGAAATAAAGCAAGCGTCCATTATTGCTCTTTCGCGAAGGAAATAAAGCCCGCGGGCTTCATTGCCTTTTATTGGTGGGCGCTATTTCCCCTTCGAAATGGAAATAACGCCCATGGGCTTTATTCCTCCTCTTTTTTGGAAATAAAGCCCATGGGCGTTATTTCCACGCGCCTTATTGCACTCCACCGTACAAATCTACATCAATATATAAAAATCCAATGTCACTGTGTTCGTTTACGCGAATTTCCGTAACCACTTAACCGATTTCTATGAAATTTTGTGGGTGTGCATTGTTGGTTCCAACTTAAGATAGCATAGTTTTGAATTCGAGAAAAATTATTTTTGTTTTCATCGAAATTTTTTCTATGCTTCTCGCAACGTTCTTAAAAATCCTGTGTCGCTAGGTTCGTTTACGCTAACTCTAAACAGCCCATATCCATAGCGGGGGTTTTCCAATGTTTTTCGCGGCTACGCTTCATCTGTATGTTTATGTTGGGAAGAAATAGGTAGGATAGCAATAAAATAATGTAGTATGTATTTATACATATAAACATGCGCACATCAACAGCAACAAAATATTTACCATTTGGACACCATCCAATGTTATCCAGGGGAATGGTGGGATGGGAATGATGTTTAAACTGTAACCAGAGATCGTTTTTTTTTCAAACATAGTGAGCATTAATAACAATATTTTGTAGATTTCGGTCTTCACACCGAGCTCGGTATTCGGTAACTCGGTGCGCGGTAATTTTTTCTAATGTATTTTGTGGGAAAAATACCGAGCACCGAGTTACCGAGTACCAACTTCGGTGTGAAGACACATAATATCTACGATGCCCGTAACCTGCCTATGTATCGGTGTGTAGTAGGACAACGTCTGCCCGGACTTACTAGTACTTATATAAAACTGATATTCGTACGAGTCCCATACAAAGTCGAGTGTGCCATTTAGGTTAGTACTTTACCATACAAATGTGATGTACAACATTCTTTGTTTTATAACTCTGCCTTCAATGTATAGATGGAATACTCTTGTTTCACATTTCAGCAGAATTGCAGTGGTTTCTTCCTTTTCGCGCAGCTTATATGGGAATCTTACACTATGCAACACTTTCCTATGCCCAGCAAGCACTCTCCATTCTAATTTAATACGCATTTACGAATGTAGTGCGAATACATACATACATACAAATGAAGTATGCATGTGAGAATGTCTGTTAGCCACAATTCAAAACAAATTTCACTGATTTTAATTATGGGCACAGCGCCAGCAAAGCGAAAAGGCGGCATAGTCAGACGGAAATAAAACGACAATCAACTCAATATAACGGCTATAAAATTAAACTGAAAGCAACAACAGTATTGAATTTTTAAGCACAACATTCCAAATGGCGAGCAGCGCAAAAGCATTACAAAAATGTTAACTTAAAACAGGTTGAGCAGCGATTAAATCCATTGAGAAGTTGACCGCTCTTGCTTTTCGGCTGCTGTTTATTTTAGCTTGTCTGCTAAAAAATTAGCCTGCTTGTGTGTGTTTTGCTTGTGCTTGTTGTTTATAACATTTGGAGATTCTCGTCGGATCACTTTTCCTTGCTGCCCAAAAGCTGCTGAACATAGCATAGAGATGTAAAAAGATTTAACTGATAAAACACATTCCCTATCTACCTACAAACATACATACATACATACATACATACATACATTTAAATTGGCATATAATCACGTGCTTGTGTGCGCAGCAGCCAAATAGTTGAAATATAAATAATTCTTTTATGAACAACGTATGTACATGCAAGAAAGTCGCATACAAAATGACAAATTCAAAAATTCAGCAACATGCCAATATTCGTGTCTATGCAGAGCGTGTAAGTATATGTACACATGCACATACATATGTATGAATATAAAAAGGCACTAACATACGCATGCGCATACTTTGACTGTCGTTAGCTCGGTGCGAAGGAACGTGTTACAATATTTGTGACCGACCGGCAAAAGTGAAAGTTGCTGACTGCTGAGTGCTTACCTGTCTTCTTGCTGGCTTGCTTGCTTGCTTGCTTGACTGTAGTGCGCCGCACCACCCGCGAATCGCTGCCTCACAATCTAAGAAACTACAATGCTTGCTGACTGCCAGCCTGCGCTCTTACCGAACGCGTTACCCACTGAGTGATTGCAGCACCAGGAAGGTTGGCAGCTTGGCAGACGGCAGGCGATGCTGACAGCCAACTCAGTTCGCTTTAGAGTATTTTGGGTAGTTTGTTTTGATTTCAATTTTGGCTGCATTGCTTCTGTTGCCTTTTGTTTTGTGCTGGTCACATACCAAAGCCAACATACTCGAGAGCAGCTGCGTCACTGTGAAATCTGTTAACTTGCCTCGAGAATCAATTTGTGGCGCTGTTGGACTTTAGCTGCTGCCAAATGTCAATGGCAATCCCCACTGATTTGGTGTCTAAAATTTTTTTCTTGTTGCATTTTTCGTTTGATTTTGTGGCAAGTTAATGTTTGACATAGAGCGGCAGGTGGTTCAGTTAGCAAAAGCAAACCGTTGGAAACGATTCATTTTATGTAGTTAGTACATTGGTCAACAACTTCATATTCTCACACCTCAGGGGGGCCTTAACATTAGGGCAACCAGCTAATTCGACATACTTTTATGGCTGTTGAATTTGTCTTCCCGAGTCTGTGGAAAATAAGTACTAAATAAGACTACAATTGCTCGCCACAATTTCACTGATTAATTTTTAATTTGTGTGCAATGAAGGCAATTTGGTCACAGTTCGCTGACTTGCGACTAAACAACGTGTGAACTTTGTTTGAAGTGCAGGCCCCATTGGGCAAATGAAATCTAGCACAGTCATTTTTAAGACTCGTGTGAATTTATGATAGCTTAATTTGTTTTCCAAACGATTCCCACTTTTAATATCAAATGCCACATAATAAATACATATATATTTATACACATACATACATATGTATGTTTCATATGTTTTATTTTTTTTTATTGGCGTTGTCATTGAGTTCCTCTACTAGTCAATGGTCAGCTTATCATTCACCTGAAAGTAAAAGCTATGCACCTTTGAACTCTGGGGCGCAAAAAATGCCATTGGAAAATCCAAACTAGTGAAAAGCGCGAAAAATCGTTGTGCTTCGTTTGCATTCACAGTTGAAAGTTGTCACATTAGTGTCGCTAATAGCGTGTGGATAATTTTTTTTGACAATGTGTGCGCAATTTAAACTGTAGTCAATTATCCGCGGTTCGTGCCTTAAGTCTTTGGTATTTTTTTTTTATGTTAGAAGCAGCCCTGCTGTTTACGAGTTTTTGCAAGTTTTTCCTTTTTATGTTTGTTTGGTTTGAAAAAAAAAACTGGTTTTTATTACATTTCCCTTTCCTATTACATTAAACTTGAAGTCGTTAAATTCCACATATATGTAAATAATATTTCATATAACTATGGACATTGAGAAATTTATTGCACCTAATGTAGAAAGCCTCAGCAAGTTGAGTGAAGCCGACTAGTCATTTGTTTCTTATCCATAATTGTATGTGATTTCGAGCTTAGTATTTCCTTTTGAAATTACAAATGCTGTAATAAACTTTGTAATTAAATAAGTTTTCCTGGTTATAAATAAATATATATATAAATTTAAATCACTTCCCAACAAAAACGGCACCGTACTTTGCATCCACCATTCGCAACCCTATATATAAGGCTACGGCCGTAAGTATACATATGATTGAAATAAGAATAACAAATATTTTTTTTATTAATTCAAAAATCATTTCATAAAACTTTCTTCTTTTAAGAATAAAGCAAAATTTTCTTTTTCACTTCAAAATGACATTTTTTAATAATAAAATCAAAAATATTTTTCATTAAAAATTTAAATCCTATAAAAACCACTAAATGCACAGTCAGACAATTTGTCTTTTCATAATAATTACCAGGGAGATAAATATTTTTAAGTCTTGAAAGACTTTTATTTTGAGACTTATATAAATCTTGTCATAATAATCTTCATTGAGATAAATATTTTCAAGTCTTCAAAGACTTTTATTATATAAGTCTTTTCATACTAATTATGAGCGTGAAAAATACTATTTAAGTCTTAAAGGACGGGGATTGTTCCTGATCATTTCGGGGCTAGTTGGGAGCCAGTTCGGGACTAGTTAGAGATCAGTTCGGAAGCTATTGGGAACTAGTTGGCGGGTAGTTTTGGAAATGGTCCTGAACTAGCCCCGTCTTTTAAGACTTACAAAATTGTTTCGCAATTATAATTATTATGAAACGACTTTTATAATATAAGTCCTTGAATAATAATTGTAGATGATTCGAAAAATTCTTATCTATTTATTAATAATTTTTGAATGACTTATATTATTTTCTCTTATAATAGTTATGTCTCTGGTTTGAACTAATCATGAAATAGAATAGAAAACAGTATAAAAGAAGAGGCTTATAAAAATATGTATACATGAAGCGCTCATATAAAACTAAGAAATATTCTTTATTAACAGCACAGTTTACTAAGAGCACAGTATACGTTTAAAACTTTATAAAACCTTTGTAAAACCAATTGCTCTTAACACTTAGAGTATTGTGTTATCCGGGTTGATAGCCCAATCGTGTGCTGGCAAAATATTGGATCTTGATAAACCATTTGTCATTTAAAGTTCCAATTAGGTTTATATGTATATATTGTACCAAGAAGGAGGAGGTTATCAATTCGTCAATTTTGTAAAATTGGTGTTCGTCTTTAAGTAGCTTTGCAAATCTGCAAAAATGCTTACAAACTAATAGAAAGTTAAGCCATATTGAAAATAAAGAAGTCTTTATGTTGGACTTAACCACGTTTGAAAAATACCATATTGACTTAGTTAGTTTTGCAGCAAAATTTACCAAAATTTCTTATGGTTAAGTCCACCACGGGTTTGATATATACCGACTCAAATGTCACAATCTGCAGTCGACAAGCACAATATGATTGGACTTAAACAATTTTGGTTTACACTTACGGTAGGTGACTAACTTTGAATAAATCGTCAATATTAAAAGTGCTTTTATTATTTTTTTAATCTTATCCACATTAATTAGCAATAAGTTTAAACTATTTATTTGTTCAATCAGTGTGCATTGCACTAAAAATATGGAAAAATTTCGTTTACAGTTTTGATATGTATCGACTCATACATATGTTACCGCCTAACTTTGGGCCACGTTAACCGATTTCTATAATTATTTTCTTAAGAAAATGTGGTACCTCAGAAAAGCAAAAAATTCATATAAATGAAAGCTCAAGAAATGGAAAAAATGTCATCAAAATTTCTTAGTTAGTTTGATGCTCTAAGGAAAACAAGTAATTTTTTAAGCAAAAATCAAAACAAAAAAATTACTCGATGAATTGATAACTTCCTCCTCTTTTTTAAGTGGGTTCGGCCTAAGTAGTTTTAAAAAATTTGGAAAAAATGGTTAAAAATTTATAGAGACTCTTACGTTGGTGGCCTCATAAGACCTCTAGTAAAATTTTCCAAAAAATAATTTTCTAGAATATATCGATTCTCTAACGACCTGCCGAATTTCGGTGTTTCTTGAAGTAAAAGTCAAAACGACCCTTTCGGGCGGAAGGAAATGGGTTAACATATTCTACGAAAATATTTCCCATGAAAACTTTTGCAAATCCATCGAGTGTTTTACTACTGGATGGGTATACTTTC
>NW_016182612.1:0-5842 GCF_001687245.7 Rhagoletis zephyria | reverse complement strand
ATGGCGAGACCAGCGTAAAAACAACAATCTATATACATGCACATTAGGGCGATCCTTAAATCAAATTAAAGATTTTTTTTTAATGTCACCCTCTCAATCGGTAATACCGCGGCCACAGATATCACATATCAATTTAGGCCCCTATTAATCTAATACCCAAAATCGATACCGGCCAATTCCACCGTCACGGGTGGGATATTTGTACACAAAAAATGTTCTTTGTTGTTTAAATTTAAGCATAAAGTACTGAACAAGTCTACATATTGATTAAGTTACACCTAATTGACCATTATATGAGATATTACAAAATACGGAAAAAATTCCAGCTTACTTTGTCACGGGTGGGACAAAAAAAAGAACTTGTGTTTTGATAATAAAACAAAGAACCGTGAGTACGAATATTGCTTTATTTTTAAAAATAAATCCGAAATTGTTCTGTCACGTGTGGGACACATACGGATTTATATATGAAAAGGAGCGTTTAGTGTGGTCAATATTAAAGATTAGTTTTAAAAAATATAAGAAGCCAAGTAGGAGTTCAATTCGCACACGTTTTATCTTAGGATAGCGCCTTTTATATAGAAGAAAATGCCTAGCAGCGTCAGTAAAAAAAAAAAGATTAAAAATCAACGCGATTTCCTAGCATTTTGAAATTTTCACTTTTTTAACCGTCTCCGATCGGGACCAAAATTTATACATATGTGATATCTTCGACTATAGACTATAGTAGCATCGAAGTAGGGGTTGAGCCTTAGGAAATCTGATGTAAAAATTTTCTTCCTACATTTAAGGACCACCCTTATATACATACATACATATTGATGCACGTAAATTCTAGTAAACATACATACGTAAGTGAAGTGTACATACATACATACATACATACATAAATAAAAGCTTACCTGTGTGGCTGTTTTGCCGGTTAAACGATGGAAGTGCATTGAAGCTGCTGTTGAATGGTTGCGCTCCATACGGAAAGTTNATTGAAGCTGCTGTTGAATGGTTGCGCTCCATACGGAAAGTTTTATTTTGTCGGAGGCATGGCAGTTGGGAAGAAATTTTTCCGCTTTCCTATCGTCAGCAGTGAAGTTTTAATCCTGATAAACAAGTTGCCGAAGTACATCGCCGCTGCATACTTGTGCAAATATGTATTTTGCTTGGGAGGAGCAAAAAACCATCATCCTTCACAGCTGAGGAGAAAAATGAGTAGCAATATCTGAGCGTGTTTGACATATTACCTTCTATTTCGCAGCTTAATGAAATGTTTATAAAATTCGAATTGCTTTAGTACTTCAGACCATCTTCAACCTCTTCGAACCTCTAAAATTGCATTATTCAATCAAGTGTTTTTGAAATTTTAGGGTCAAATACACAATTTTTGTACTGAAAATTTGTAGTTAACTGCCGATTCTGAGTTACCTACGCACTGTGAGTTTGGCCATGAGCGTATGTTTCAATGATTTCCAGGTTCCATGGCAAGATTGAAGTTCTACTGCTAATGCTCTTAAGTAGATGCAAAGCACTGGCATCTCAAAATATATAGTCTTCCAAACAACTATACGTGGGCTCTGGGTGATGTAGTGCTCGAAAATCGTACCTAAAAATCCTAATACCCCTTCAATGAAAATTCATGTTAAATTGGAAGAAGAAAAAGTACTTCATAGTCAATGGCACATAGCGGAGATGAAATTAGTCTTTACTAAGCACGGGAAAACAAGTAAAATTTGTGCAGAAATTTATGTATGTTAACAAGGAGTTCTAGCTGTTTACTGTATGAGGCCTTTCTTGGCTAGACAACTATGATCGCCGTTTAGTCTTTCATTTTTAATTTAAAATAAACTTTTATAGGTCGCTTTATGATTTTTACGCTACTGTATTTCTTTTCTCACTTGTCCACTTTAGTTTTTGATATGAGCGCATTCAATACAATTCCCTCTGCTGAAATAGGCTTGTGAATATCTGCAATCACTGTGAATGTTTGTCGGCAATACTAAAGCCTGATTAAGTTTGACGTAGTACATTTTGTAGTTGTTGACTGAGTATACGGCCCTTTGTGTTTGTATGTTGTTGCGCACAACAGCTTGAAAATAAATATTCATATCCTTCATGTCAATGCATTGATTTTTAGCTGCAAGTTGAAAACAGAAATTTTAATTGACATTCGAGTTGAAACGCTGGACGACAGTTCTCATTTTAAGTTTTTCTGTTTTACCCTCCTCCCTCTTCCTCCTTACTCTGATACATCACTAGTTAGCTTACAACTTTTTTAAATGGAAAAAAACCCTAAATATTTATATTCTAGAATGGCTACGATGTCACATTTCGCTATTTGTTTAAACTTTGGTTTACACTTTCATATCCTGCACGTCCTTATTTGTATTGAATTTATGATGTTACCGAACGTAAACGTTTTCAAAAGTTATAAAAGTAGCACACAATTTCTAATTAGGACAGTTTGATGACTTAGTTTTTGCTGCCAATAAAGAGGATTTGCACATAAAAACCCATTCCTTTAGAACAGTATGCATAGTAATCAACCGGCAAGAGTTTTCTCTAGCAGTCTAGTACAGATACATACAAATTTAGTACATACCATACACTGTACGTATGTATGTATGTAAATATCTACGAAATTAGTAGGGCGAGAAGCCGACAACCGATAAACATTAGGGTTGGAGGTCAAGTGGAGATCCAATACATTTTCCAATTTCCAATGTAGCCGAGTGGTTGGAGGTGCATACTACCACTTCAAAAAATATATATATATATAATGGTTTTTCTAAACAGCGCCCGCTCCTCGGCAAACCTCGGAGTTTATCTCTGCCTTGAAAAGGCTTCTCATAAAATTAATTTTCCTTTCGGAGGCGGCGGTAACCTTTAAGTATGTCCATTTGTGTTGCAACAGCAAGACGTGCGCCACAAATTGTAGGAGAAGCTCCTGCTAAACGCGTAATTTTGATTTGTAAGTGTACCTCAATTGGAGAATTAGCCCATTCTCAAACAAAATGGCATATATTTTGTAAGCAAGATAATCTGAGTTCTACGCTTGGGAAAGGTTTGGATATCAACTTGAATTCAACGTTTATTCAACTTTTAGTCAAACTTTGGAAAAAATGTTGGAGAAAAGTATTGGAGATTAACTTCAGAATCAATAATTTTTTCTCAAATAAATTCGTTTTAGCCAAACAAGTTTGAAGATCTTAGAATTTTGAAATAACTACGCAGTCTTTAATAATTAGTATTTCACCGTTTTATAATATTTTGCTGACGGGAATTAATTTCGTGACCAAGCTAGCAATGTGATACCACGTAAGGGGTTAAAAATTAAAAAAAAAAAAATAATAATAATAATAATACTCATTTAGGTAGTTCACAAGTTGTGGTATGCGTCGTATAATCGTAGTTTTAGCCGTTTAAAGTTTACGACATAAAACAATACGACAGTATAAAACACCTTGTGAACTCCCTAATTGTTCTGATTTTTGTACTGTTTTATTTAGGCCAAAAAAAAGTTGTTAAATTTTTTTTTACACAATTAAACAATTTTTTGTTGTCTGTTTAATCTGCGAAATCAATTTTCTGTTATTTTTATGCAAAAAAAACAGCTTTTGCCAATGGGGTAGCCACATAGTTACGCCAGGCATGTACATAAATTGACGAATGGTTTTTGCATATCAACAATGTGTTCCCGCGAAAATTTGCATTTGTACGTACATATGTATATTTTAATGTATTTTATAACAAAAATGTCTCCTATGTCTTTCTTGTATTTTTTTTACCAAAAATGCTTACCACCTGGACAACAAATGGATTAAAAATAAATAAAAATAATAATAATAAATAAAAACTTACAATGTGATATAATGAATAGTATCGCGGAGATCAGCACCAATTAAGAAGAACAATAAAATACGCTCAAAACAGCCGCGTCTTTCCAAGAAAGTGAAATTTATCAGTAAGTACAAAAAAAAAACTAAAAATGCGCACCAAAAATATTTCATTTTTTGAAACGCACGAATTTAGCACACCTAAAATCATTTGCAGTATTGACAATATTTTACATGACTTTTTTTTCGTTATCTATACATATAATAAAAATGTCTGTACATTATACAAGTAGGTACATAGATTTTAAAGAAAAGGTAATATGGGCCAAATTAACAATTTTTAGAATTTTTGTCTATCCGTCTGTATGTATGTTTGTACGCGCATGAATGCAGTTTTCACCGTTAGAAGTCTAACTTAAAATAGAAAAAGAAAAAAATTAGAGGGTTGCCACCTGTTTGAAAATTGCAGTTTACGTAAATTAACAAGATAAAGTATATTGCAATATGGCTGTTAAAAGAAGGAGCCGAAAATATTTTTGATGAAGGTTGCCACCTGTTTGAAAATTTTAATTTAATTTAATTGATAACGTAAATTAAATATTGCAATATGAATCAAACTGAAGAGGTCTAGGAAAGTTTATTGCCGAAAATATTTTTAAGACTTTTTGCACAATTCAGGGAAATTTAAGAAATTTTAATTTCTAATCATCTAATAATTTCGGATATGCGGTTTGTGGGCTATTCAGTTTCAGTAAAATATGTAAAATGCGCAAGTTTAAGGTGGCTAAAAATCGTGGTTAATTTAATTTTTTTATTTTTATGCGACGGCCATTCGCATTTTATTCCATATGAAAACAAATTGAAACATTCGATATATGGAGCAAAAAATCTCAAATTTAATAGCCTACACAACAACTGCATACCCCAAAAGTTACTAAAATTTTTTAATAAAACGTTGACAATTTTGATGACACGTTTTTGAAATTTGTTAAATTTTCGCGAGTTTTTTTTTATAATCACTTCCGTTTTTTTGTGATTTATTTAACTCTAACGTCGTACGAATGTCACGTCCGACATCAAGGAAACACCCATATGATGACGTCAAATGCAAACATACAAAAATATTCAATTTGCGTGATATTTTGTAATATTTTCACTGATATTTTGACAACAAACTGTTATTTGTTTAATTTGTTGAATTGATTAAATCCAAAAATATATGAAATATTTCGAAAAATTTGTTTGTTTTGCCTAAACTATAATAACATTTTTGATCCCATTAAGAAAATCGCTTTAGAAACTGCACCCAACCTTTGTCATTTGCGTCACATTGCAGACAAACTAAATGGCAAGAAGGGTAGGCATTCCTCGCATTCAATTTCAGTCAATGCGCAATATAATAGCAGGCAGCTTGGATTGAGGGTGGGTGGTAGGGCGCTTGGTGTATACCACGTAGCTACATACCTTGTCGATTAATTTTAGTAGGCAATGGCCGCCACTAATGTGACACACGAAGCGTCAAATAGCCATTGTTGGGCTATTACAGTGGCCACAGTGTTCTTGTTTTGCCTTCGTTTACACTATGTATTTGTATTTGTGAATATTTACTGTTATGCTGATTATGTCTGTCGACTAGTCGCCCGAACATGTCGTCTTTAGCTGCTTCCTTTTCTTTTTCTTTCTTTTATGCTTTCTTCACCTTCGAGAAGGTTCATCATAAAATGGCGTCCTGTTTCGCATTGTGTGTGACTCCAGTGTGGCCCTTAAAGCATATGGGCAAAATAAAAAAGTTGAAACATTATTATATAAGGTAAAATCCACAACAATGGCAGCGGAGACAGCAAGTAAATGGCTGGCGCAAAAAAGAGCGAAAAAAGTGTGAATACACAAAAGTAAAGTTAGCTTATTATTATGCCCTGGGGTGTTGTTTGTGTTGTGGTTTCCAAAAGTGGGGGAGAGTTGGCTGGCTGGGCGCACTGGCAACAGTAAGCCAATTGTGTTATTGAGTTGAAAAG
>NW_016182611.1:4457-5842 GCF_001687245.7 Rhagoletis zephyria | reverse complement strand
AACATTTCTGTCTGCAGACACATGGTGGCCACGGCGTCGACGGCGGCGGTGGTGGTGGCAATGATAATCAACAGCAGCAGCAGCAGCATGGATTGCTTCAGTCAGACAGACACATGCTGTTGTGTTCTTTCTGCTGTTGAAACACACACACACACACACACACATTCGGTGAGTGAGAGTCCGGTTTGACTGACTACAAACTCTCTCTCACTTTTTCCATTCGTGACGTTACACATCATCGACAGTGCACAACTTCCATCACCGTCGTCGTCGTCGCCGCCGAAAGCAGCCATGCGAACAGCATCGGCAGCCAATGGCATTGGAACTACTAGAATGGCAAAAAGGCACCGAAGTGCCGAAGAACCAGAATTGGGAAGGTTGAGTGAGAATTGTGAAAGTAAAGAACAATAGCCAACAAAAAAATGACGAGTGCTTCCCATCACTTAAAAATGGAACTGTTCGAAAAAGATGGAATAAAAACGAGTCAAACGACGCTAGTAAAACTGACTTTCTTCACACCGTCACAAACGATGAAGAAACGAGTCGTCATCGTCACTCGTCGTTCGACAGCAACTCAGTTTGCAAAGGCAAAGCAGGAGAAGCAATCGAGCAGCTTGGAATGAGCACCTTCTTCCCTCAAGTGCACCAAGAACAGCAGCAGCATCAGCAGCAGCAGCCTCTGCTTTCACTTTTACTTTCACTTTCACTTCGACAGCTAACTGCTGAAGAGAGGACTGCTGCTGTGGAAATGCAAAGAAAAAGAAAGTAAGAAGAAAACGAGGAGCAAGATGTCCTCGAAGTAAAACTCAGTAGCAGAAGAGCTGAAGCTGAAAGAGATACCACCGCCACCACCACCACACCATTACTCAATTAGTGGTTGAGCGAAAACGAAAGTGAAAGTGAAACAAAAGTGGCGTGCGCCTCAAAGATCAAGAAGAAGAAGAAAAAGAAGGAGAAGTTGCACTTGAAAAATCTAACGATGAGGAGGAGGAGGAGGAGAAAAAGGAAAAGTAGGAAAAGGAGGAACTGAAAAAAGTGGAAAATGATAGCTAAGCTTCGAGCCTTCTTTCTCTGAGAAACTGATCGCCTGATTGGGAGAAGGGAGATTGACGGCGGATTCCTCGATCGAATAATCAGCAGCAGCAAAAGCTATAAACAGCAACAACTCTTGAGGAGCTTGCTCCAGTCACACCGATGATATTATCACCACCACCACCACCACCACCACCAGCACAAGCAAACGCCCCAGGGTCATCGGAAAGTTCCTCTGTCTCTCTCTCTCTCTCTGTCCATTCTGTTCTCCCTCCACCTTAGCCATAGCCTGGTGGTGGTGGCGGCACTTTAAACCCTCTCATCTACCTCCTCCACCGTAGTGTAAGCATTTG
>NW_016182611.1:4253-4417 GCF_001687245.7 Rhagoletis zephyria | reverse complement strand
GTAGTGTAAGCATTTGGTAGAATCGGCGAGCGAGGAAAGCCCGTCTCGCAGTGAACACAAGCAAACGAATAAGAGAGAGAGAGAGAGGGAAAAGGAAAAGGAAAAGGGGCTGCTGTCTCGTGCGCTTCTGCTGTCACTGCTTCTACTCGCTCGTTTGAAGTCCC
>NW_016182611.1:0-4184 GCF_001687245.7 Rhagoletis zephyria | reverse complement strand
CCCCTCGCTCGCCTCCACCGCCAAACATTCAAAGCAGAAGTAGAAGAAGTGGTAGCAGCAGCAGCCGAAGCAGGCAAGTCTAACCAGGCAACTACTCAAAGCCTGCACCGAGCGCACATTATGTACAGCAACCAGCGAAGAGCAGCAGCAGCAGCAGCCGACGACCATCCCCGCAAACCCTTCACCGAAATGGAACCTCTCTCCCGTTCTCTATCTTTTCCTCTCGAATCGATAATCGATCCAGCGCCATTCGGCGACCATAAAGCACCGCTACGCAGCAGCAGCAAAAATGAAAGCAGACAAAGAAGAAGAAGAAGAAGAAGAAGAAGAAGAGAGAAGCACTGTCCGTAGTTTTTTTCCAGAAGACCTCTTCTCTTTCTCTCGCCCTTTTCTCGGAATTGGCCAGGGCCCACAGGCGGTGCACAGGCAGTTCACACATACATTGCTCAGAGCAGATAGGAAAGGAAACTTCGATCGATATCCGTTCAGCAGCAGCAGCAGCAGCCGCACACACGGGACCGAGTGCATTGAGTTCACATGTGTGTGTGTGTGCCTTGGTGGTGGCGGTGGTTACTAGGCAAAGAAAGAGAAGAGAGAAGTACCGCTTTGTTAGGTGCACTCAGTCAGTCAGTCAGTCAGCAGTCAGCCGTGGAGATGTCAATGGGCAGACCACTGTGAAACAGCAAAGGCAGTAGCAGTACTCATTAATTTAGCAGCCCTGCTCTTCTTCCTCTTTTCTGGGAATGAAGGCAGTAGTAGTAGGGACAAGTGGGGCCAAACAGTTTGAAGGCAGTTCAGAGGTCACCCCGCGCAAAAAAAATTCGCGGTCGGCACATTTAAACACACACACAGACCGGGGCTCAAAGTGGATAAGCTCGGACTGGAGCTGCCAAAAAAGGAGGGCGACTGAAGAGTGTNTAGTGGTAGGGACAAGTGGGGCCAAACAGTTTGAAGGCAGTTCAGAGGTCACCCCGCGCAAAAAATTCGCGGTCGGCACATTTAAACACACACACAGACCGGGGCTCAAAGTGGATAAGCTCGGACTGGAGCTGCCAAAAAAGGAGGGCGACTGAAGAGTGTGCGCAACTGTTTAGCGGAGGACCCGAGGCCTGACGTTCAAAAACAGGATGTCTTTGTTTCCCAGAAGCAGCAATGGAAAAGAAGAGATGGGAACCGAAGCACAATCAACAGCAGGGCACAGATGGTGCAGCCGCCGCTGCTGCTAAAGAAGAAGTTGGTGCAAAAGCAAAAGCAAAAAAAAGAAGAAAACGAAACAGAACAGAAATTGATTGAGACGCAGGAGGAGCAGAAAAGAAAAGCAGACAGCAAGGCAAAACCCTCCTGAAGTTGAATCATAGCTACAGAGTAGAAAACGTCAGCAGTGAGTGTGTACATCTCGTCTCTNAAGCAGCAATGGAAAAGAAGAGATGGGAACCGAAGCACAATCAACAGCAGGGCACAGATGGTGCAGCCGCCGCCGCTGCTAAAGAAGAAGTTGGTGCGACAACAAAAGCAAAACGAAACAGAAATCGATTGAGACGCAAGAGGAGCAAAGAAAAGAAAAGCAGACAGCAAGGCAAAAAAACTCCTGAAGTTGAATCATAGCTACAGAGTAGAAAACGTCAGCAGTGAGTGTGTACATCTCGTCTCTCCTTCTCTTTGGTGTGTCGTAGTAGTCGTCGTCGCTGTCGTACGGTCTAATCGAGAATCGATAAGCTAACGGAAACCAAAGTAGAAAAGCGGCAGCGGCGGCGGCGGTGGCAGCCAACCAAACCGGCCTATCCTCTCACTTTCTCTCATTCACTCTCATTCACTTTCCGAATCGATCGCACAGTGTGGTGGTGGAAGAAAACGACCAACTCAATGGAATCCCTTTCCCTCTCTTTGTGTGCCTGTGTACAGTGTACACACACACACACAGCACTTCACTGTCACCAGAAGTGGGAGAGAGGGAGAGAGAAAAGAGATCACCGAAATTGCTCCGACGATCGATCCCTGGAGAAGAGACCAGAGGGAAGATCAGTGAGCAAGCAACCAGAGAAAGGGAATCAAGTGTGAGTGGCAAAAACGTGGCAAAAAAGCAGCAGCAGCAGAATCGACCGAATTCCCCAAATTCCCTCCTCTCCTTTCTAGCACCCCTTTACTACTTAGCATTAGCGGATAATAGTAGAATAGGGAAATGCTTTGAAGGGAGAAAGGGAAAGTGAAAATCGACCCAAAGAATGATCATCCTTGACAACAACAGCACCAGCAGCAGAAGCACATCTCCAGGACTGTCACAAACGACACTTCTTCCTTGCTCACTTTTAAAGTGTCCAGTCATTGTGTTTGTCAAACCCCGACAAAAAAAAGTTCCCCTCCTTTAAATTCGCCATATTCGGTGTGTGTTTGAATGTACAGGCAAAGGACAAACAAAACAAAGTAGAACATGATCGGAACTCAAATCTGGGTGCAGAAACTCAGACAGAAACTCGGATGATAATGAAGAGGAGAAAACGAAGAAAGAAGGAAAACCCTCGCCCGGAAAGCAAATCTGCCCACTCGTCGCCATTTTAAACCCAAACAAAAACAAAAGCTTAGGCGCCGCGCCTGGGCTTTAGCAAAACTCTGCAAAAAGTGAAGAGGAGATTATCAGAGAGAAAGTGAGGCAGAATGAGAAAAGCAGCCAAACTTTACACTGCTAGGTCAAATAAAGGAGGGCACAACTAGAAAATCTCCTCTTCTTTCCGTTTTCCCCACGCTGAAATCCAATCACCTCTGCCCACTATCACTTTACCCACTTCACTTCTCCACCGAGACACACACACCGAGGACAAATAGATCGCCTCTGTGGACTGGTAAACACCGGCACTACTAAAAGGAGAGCAGTCTAATAGGAGGAAAGGCCTCAAAGGTATCATCCCCCTCAGCGAGCTAATTGAGCGTCGCCTGAATGCATAATTAATGAGCAAGTGAGAGAGATCGATGAGGCGTGATGCGAGGTGGTGATGTACAGCGCCAGTGAGTTAGAAGAAAGTAAGAAGAAAGAAAGTGATACCCTGAATAAAGAAGAAGAAGAATAGAAAACAAACAAAGTAACAGTAGTAGTCGTAGTGAAAGTAAGGCCTGGTAAATAACCTAAAGGGACAGACACTGAAAAAGAGAAAGAAAAATCACACAAATTACCGAAAGATCGCATCTAATGGCAGAGCTGTTTACCAGACAGCAAACAAATTCCAGCCGTAGAGAAATAATTCTACTACCGCTGTCTCCGAATTGCACTTTCTCGACGCTAAGTAATTAGGTAGAAAAGTATTTCAGAAGAAAACCGTTAACGGGAGGACAAATACCTCCTTCGCCGCTACTTTCCCGCCGCCTTTTCCTGTCACCTGAACACCTGAGCAGACAACGACAAAAACAGCAACAAAAACGGCAGTACTCTTTTCGAACCCTCTTCTGTAACAAATTCTAACAACATTCCTGGAGAAGGGAAGGAAAGCAAAGGGAAGAGCAGCAAACAACACAAAGAATATTGATTCACACCACAAAGAAAGAAGAAGACACAATGTGTGGTGGCCACAATCTATCACAACAATAGACACCAACACACAAAAACAAAAGCAAGCAAATTAGAAGCACTCAGTCTTTTCCAGTCATTTTCAGGTTAATTAAAAGGCCGGCCACCTTTGTTGCAGCAATTTGGGGTACAGCAAAGCGGGCGGGGCGGAACAGCAGCACTGAACCAGTACAGCACTGAAACCGAAGCAACACTGACACAATCGACGGAAAAGAGAGAGAGAGAGAGAGACTGTCATGGAAACCAGAGAAAGAGAGAAGAGGAAGACGATGTCGATAAAAGCTGCACCAGAGTTGCAGAGTCTACAGACGAGTCTACGGATTTGCAAGCAAGCAGGCAAACTCTCTCTCTCTCTCTCCCTCGTCGACGACAGTGCGCGCAAACTGTGACACTGACACTGTGTCACAGCAGAGGAAGTTGACCAATAAAAAAAAGCTGCAAATGATATCACCAAAATGAAGATATAAGCCTCATAGAGATCTCCAGAGTGAGGATCACCAGGACAACTCGGATAAGGAGTAGTAGAAGAGGAGGAAGAGGACGGGGCAAAGTGTAACTCCTGCGCTGATAAAGACGAGAGAGAGAGAAAACAGAGAGATCAGCATTGCACGTAGCGGTACAAAGTGTT
>NW_016182608.1:0-5844 GCF_001687245.7 Rhagoletis zephyria | reverse complement strand
TATTCTTATTCGTTGACAAAATTAAATTAAAAATTAAAATCATTAATTCTACAAAAAACATTGGCTTTGTGTATTCTCCAAAGGCCCAAAATCAGCCNTAATTGCTGAGAGGACCAGATTATATTTCCGGACATAAGATGTGGTCTTGTACGACTGAAAGGTGGCCTCAATTTGTAGAAACCATTTGTTTGGCATCTCAGTTCAGAACGGTCGCAGCTTGCATTGCGATACAAGCTCCACATCTTTAGTTGGCATTTTGTTCGATGAAATATTTTCCCCATCCGTCGATGCGCCCTTTTGTCGACTCCGTCATGTTGTAACGACTCGGGGTCACCACTAATTTTTTGATGGCGAAATTTTTGTAAGTTATATCAATCATCTTATTGTATTTTCGGGTAAAAATTAGACCCCAAAGCANACTAATTTTTTGATGGCGAAATTTTTGTAAGTTATATCAATCATCTTATAGTATTTTCGGGTAAAAATTAGACCCCCAAGCGGTTTTGGAAGTTTGACTATAATTATAGGACATTGTGTTTAATAAACTAAATTACCATTTATTGCATAAGTGCTACGTAATATATACTACTTTCGCAAATTTAGCTTATCATAATATACCGTTTGTTACTATTTATATGCAAAATTTGATATGAAAGAGTACCAAATTTCGTACTACTTCGCAAAGCGTGCTTCTTTTCTTCCCGTTTCTCTCGTTCTTCCATATTACAACCTTTTGTAAGGGAGCCGTCGACATGAGCTGTCACTACGTACAACACCTTGTATAATTCCACCATGGTATGTATGTATGTATTTTCGTATGTATACCACATAGAAAAGAAAAAAACTATGTTTATATGTAAGTACACTTAATAAAACCATCAAATGGTGTACAAAAACGCCTTACTTTTATTAAAACCAAAATATAAAGTAAAAATTAAAATTTGCATGCATCGCTTTTTAAACGCTTTAGTTGAAGCGCTCACCAAGGGCAAGGGAGCGCTTCTTTCTAAATACACACAATGTTAAAATACAATGGAGTGTAAAATTAGAAAGGGAGCGCTTACTGCTGAATATGGAGTGGCCCTGTTGGGTACATACATACATACATATCGTCATTTAAAGTACAAAACCGCGTATCAACAAAATGCAAAACCGCGTACGTGAATTATGTAAATTATGTTCTAGAGAGTAAACACACTCATATTTCAAAATGGTTTTCTTTTTTATAAAGCAATCGCATACATGGTCAGTATATTTCAGGACGAATGGATAAGGATTGAGCCAAGAGCTTGTGTAGGCAAATGCAATTTTTGGCAGCTAATGCCAGTTACGCGGTTTTGCAGAATGACGATACGCGGTTTTGTACTTTAAACGACGATATATATATATACATACATATTCGTGAAAATATTTCAAATTTTATTAAGAAACTAGCAGACCCGGCGAACTTCGTCCTGCCCAAAATTTGATTTTTAATTTAAACATTTTGGTACAACAGTTTCTCCAACAATCCACATTTACGATTTGTACTGCACATTCATCGGCTAAGACTATCGTTTGGTGGTCGTTTGCCGCCTTAAATAACCGAACGAAAGTGTTATGTCCATGAGAAGTTCCCTGGTGGCCACAATGAGCCGGATCTATAGTGACTGTGCCCTAGATACTTTATCTTATAGTTAGTGGCAATTTCAATATCAATGCGTATCCTTGTTCAACAGAAATATAATATACATACATAAACTGAGATGAAATACCTTAAAAGCCAGTTTCGCGAAAGTAATTTAAGTGAAAAATTATGTTTTTCTGTCAGGTTCTATATTAAACTCAATTAAAAAAATTAATTTTCATTAAAGTGCTTTCATGAAACTAGCTTTGAAGGTATTTCGACAGGTGGTGATTTGAGATTTACCACTGCCCAACTCAACCCTGGTTTCTTCGAATGAGGCTCTAACGCATAATAANGATTTACCACTGCACAACTCAACCCTGGTTTCTTCGAATGAGGCTCTAACGCATAATAATATTGGCAAATCACATCCATTGGGTCAATCGTAACACAGGAGAGTTCGATATACTCAATAGTTCAACGGGTCGATTTAGTCTGACATTTACGGCACCTTTTCTCACTTTTTAGATTTTTAGTCATAACTAGACCTCAGCGCCACCTACCAGCTCTTTTTTGCAATTGGACTGCCTTTACCGTTTCTAATACATGTTTTGAATATTCGCCAAATCGGATCATAAAAAAATTTTTAGTACTAACTCAACTCCAGCGCCAACTGGCGGATTACTTTTCCACGCCCCCTTTTTAAAGAGCTGATTTTTCTCAATGAGCATGTGATTAATTTCATATATCTCCACACGAAGTGTTCCAGTACTGTACCACGAACACTTCCAGAGATATGCAGTATGAAATTCGGCTTGTATGGTAGGTGCCACGACCCCTTTTCCAATAGCTCCATATTTTCTACATGACTATGCGATTAATTTCATATATCACCACACCAAGTTCCAGTACTCTACCAAGAACAATTATAGAGATATGCAATAAGAAAAATTCGACTTGTATGGGAGGTGCCATGCCCATATAAAGTTCCAGTACTCTGCCATGAACATTTCCAGAGGTACTTATTATGAAAAATTCGGTTTGTATGGGAGGTGCCACGCCCCCTTTTCAAATAGTCCGAATTTTTCTCCATGAGTATGCGATTGATTTCATATATCTCCATACCATGTTCCAGTACTCTACCATGAACACTTTCAGAGATATGCAGTATGAAAAATTCGGTTGTATGGGACGTGCCACGCCTCCTTTTCCAAAAACCACAATTTTTTCCATGAGCATGCAATTGATTTCATATATCTCCATACCATGTTTGAGTACTCTACCATCAACACTTCCAGAGATATGCAGTATGAAAAATTCGGGTTGTATGGAAGGTGCCACCCCCTATTCCAATAAATACAATTTTTCTCCATGAGTATGCGATTGTTTTGATATATCTCCATACCAATTTAGAGTACTCTACCATGAACACTTCCAGAGAAATGCAGTATGAAATATTCGGTTTCTATGGGAGGTGCCACGCCCCCTTTTCCAATAACCACATTTTTTCTCCATGAGTATGTCATTGGTTTGATATATCTGCATACCAAGTTAGAGTACTCTACCATGAACACTTCCATAGATATGCAGTATGAAATATTCGGTTTGTATGGGAGGTGCCACGCCCCCTGCACCTAGCGGTATGAAATATATTTTACATCCGATTCTCATACCTACCAAATATACACAAAAAATTTCATAAAGATCGGTCCAGCCGTTTCGGAGGAGTTCGACCACTAACACCGTGACACGAGATTTTTATATATTAGAGATTTTTGTAAACTTTTTGGGTATGCATTTTTGTAGCCTATTCAATTTTAGTATAATAATATGCAAGGAACTAAAAGTCAACGGTACTAGGCTACACGTAAAGTTGAATAGGTTACAAAATTGTATACCCAAAAGGTTTTTAAAAATTCTGCATTTTCGTGAACTTTACATAAAGTTGTATTGCCTTATTCATAAATGAAAATGTAAGAAAATGTCATTTTATTAAGCTCTTTAAACCTACTTTATTTTTTATGAATAAGGCTACTAAACTTTAACTTATTTAGTTTATGTTATGCAACAGACTACACGAAGTTTTCGTTTATTTTAAGTGATGGACGAAATTGTATGATAGTAATCCATATAAGCAAAGAAAATTGGGTTGCCAATGGTAGAAAAAATTTAAAAAGTGCGTTTTTTAAAAACTTTTCTATACTACGAGCACTTTGCAAAGTATCGAGTAAAATCACCAAATAAGGTATCGAGTATTAAAGTACTCATTTTTATACCCTCAGTATCGATGCTTACTCAATATCGATAGTATCGTTCGAACCCTAGGCATGACAAATATCGATAAAAAAGTCAAGTTGGGTAAAAAAAATTCCACTATAAGCTTAACATTTCTTGCTCTATTTTTAAAACTGGGGTACAATTGGAAAGGTAATGATTCAAGCTTTAACTATTTAAGAGCGAAACTACAAGGCTTCGTCTCGGTCGAGATCAAATGCAAAATAATTAGTCGCATAAAATAAATTTCCTAGTAGGCCTCAAAAATGAAAATTTTATCGAAACCAGCACTTTCCAGCAGAAAAGATTGTGTTGTTTAAAGTCCAAGAGGAGTGGTAAACCGAGATACAAACTTTATCGAATAATCGCAGATAACGAGTTTGCGGGTTTAATAAAATTAATAAATTGCTAAAATTTAAATTTAAGTTAACATCGTTTTACTTTAACATGATATATTCAGTCCTAGTTTACTAAAATCCCTAAAATGTATATTTATTAAAATGAACATATCTAAGAAAATAAGACCAAAGTGGTATTTTAGCAATTGAATCAAATCCCGTCCCGTCGTCTTTATCAGGCATTTACAACAAAATTTTGACGTTGTTTTGAAATTTGGCGATATACAATAATTTAATTAATATTTTCTAGAATATGGAAGTAAAACACTGTTCGTATATGGGATCATTTAAAGATCTTAATCTTTGTTATCCGTCCAGTGATCGGTCTTTAAAAAAATTCTGTGTGTAGAATCTGGAAAAAAATGTGGTAGATTTAAACAAAATGTGGTAGATCTCAGGTTTTAGATCAAACTTTGTACAAATATTAAAAATTTCTGCAAGGCTTCACCTAAATGGCAAATGGGGATGTACATAGCTCAGTGGTTAACGCTTCTGACTTTGAACATCGAATNTAAGGCTTCACCTAAATGGCAAATGGGGATTTACATAGCTCAGTGGTTAACGCTTCTGACTTTGAACATCGAATTCGCAGGTTCGATCCCTGCTGAAGTCTAGAAAAAAGAAGTCTGATGAGGAGATGTGGTGATCTCCGAAATAGTGCTATAACTTCTACCGCTTAGACTTTGTTGCTTTTTCAATTTTTCCTAATAAACAATCGTGGTACAAAGCTCAATAAAAATATTAAAAATAAAATGTTAACAAGCCACAATAACATTGACAAATACATAGTTTAGGAAGAGCCTGCCTGAAACTATACAAAAAAGCAAATAAGCAAATGGATGTATAGAATTGACAACAACAACCACGCTGTCGAGTTTAAATAGCGGCAAATCAGCTGCACTTGATAGTAGTTGGTTGAATAAGGAAAATGAATTAGCAACAAGAGTTTACGGGATGTACATAGCTCAGTGGTTAACGCTTCTGACTTTGAACATCGAATTCGCAGGTTCGATCCCTGCTGAAGTCTAGAAAAAAGAAGTCTGATGAAGAGATGTGGTGATCTCCGAAATAGCTGCTATAACTTCTACCGCTTAGACTTTGTTGCTTTTTCAATTTTTCCTAATAAACAATCGTGGTACAAAGCTCAATAAAAATATTTAAAAAAAAGACAAACTTTTTAATTAGACTTTAAAAAAGTCAATTTTAGTATAATAAAGTGCAAGATTGAAGTTGCTAAAATTTGCGCTGAGTTTTGTCAATTTTTTTCCTTGACAGTGTAAAGCAGTTCCTTACATATTAAGATATTTTTCGAACATGATTTATTATATTTCTGCAACCTTGCGGAGTGCTGGCAGTTTTTGTTTTGCTCACATCCAATCGTGCCAATAAAAGTCCTTATAAAAAAGTGAAGAACACAGAAGTGCTTTTTGTGTTGTAGGAGGGCCAAGAATCCTCGTTGTTTCACCGGACGAAAAGTTTTCCGGTACATTCCCTAAATGAGTCGTATGAACTCTTGAATATCGTTCAAATGAAGCCTTTGACATACCTCCCGCGCTCTTTCTTGGA
>NW_016182607.1:0-5844 GCF_001687245.7 Rhagoletis zephyria | reverse complement strand
TTTTGATTCGATTCACGCGTTTGGGCACAGCAACCCAAAATCGTTGTATAAGTTCATAAACAGTACCCGATACCCGTTTACTTTCGAAAACAAGTCAACAATTCCATTCCCAGTCGCCATGATCGAGCAATCGTCGGCGTAAGAGACAATCGAGACTACCTCTGGTGGTTGAGGGAGCTTTGAAATATAAAAGTTGAAGAGTATGGCTGGCGTAGCCGTATTTGGACGGATGATCGTTATTTTTTGAAGCTGTAGGCCGCCAAAGCAGATAGGAGTTGAAAGCAAAAATACCGTGGATGGTATAGGCGATGATGAGGGACTAAATTTCACTGCGTTATGCTTATCTGCTATGTATATGTGCTAAAAATTGTAAAAATACCTATGCAACATGATAAGTTATACAATATAGGTCGCGGCTGTATGCATGTATGGATCACTCTCATCACTCAAGCCAGGTTAAGTTAAACATTAGAACAATAATACAACAATTTACATTTAATGTTGATAAAATCAAATATTAGCAGTTCTACTCACCCTGACTCCAAGAAAACGCGCCTCCAATAGCTCCTGCTTGCGCGGATCCAGCGTCGCCTGAAAATGATCCATTGCCTTGATGCTCTCTTAATAATAAAATTATATTATTTATTATTATTGTTTTTCACTTTCCCACACTTTCAATTTCTTTAAAATGTATGTGCACAAGACAAAATTCGCTAACGAAAAACACTTCTCAACAAAACCCGGCAAAAGCCGGTAGGCACTGCATAGCCGACTCACAAGTTTTTTTTGCTACTCTGTTGCTCGTTCAAAACAACCTGAACAATCCGAGAATGGAATCTGGCAGCACAAATACCACACAAAAGCACACAGCCAACGACACTGCGGCTCCACTTACGTTTCGTTGTCAATTACGTTACGTTGGCACATTTTTTTATTTTGCTGATAGCAAGCTACTCTCTCAACCTTGCAGCAAAACCGAATCTTGCAAACTGCAATATTTATGGGCAAGCCAAGTTTGTTTCCGTCTTCTCTAATATTTCGACCACACAAATCAATTCTTAAATGTCAATACATCAGGAATATTCGCTTTTTAAAACACTGTTGTTTGTTTGGTGTATAATTTTCCACTTTAAACCCGGAGATATCTTTTAACGCAACACGCACAGAGAGACCACAGCAAATTAACGTAGCAAGTTATCGCAACAACGGTGGGAGAAAAATGCATAAATTTACACGCACGTACACACAAACAAAAAGAGCTGCGCAGGTTTAAGTGCTGCCACATGATTTTAATTTTAAATAAAGTTAAGATCTGATGAAGTACTCATTTTTACGATAAAAGTTAAAAAAACTGTCTGCATTTGAGGTATTTTAAATAACAGTAACAGTATTTAAATTTTACATCAGTATTTTAAAAGTATTTTGATTAGGAACTTATAAATTTTTTACAATCTGCAAAATTGACGAAGTGGCAACCATCTATAGAAGGAAGAAATCACCTGACACGGAAAAAGCTGAAATTAGTCAAGAACGCAGAACGTATACTTAAAGGCAGTCTGTATACGCAGAATTTTGTCGATTGCTGGAGCCCTCAGTGTTGCTTACTACAGTGTTGCCACTCATCAATGCCTTTTCATAAACTTACCTTTTCATTTACAATTTTTCGTGCTATAATAGATCGTTGCTAAATATAAACTACTTAGTTTTCAACAAAAAACCTTATTCAATAGTAAATTTCAACGTATTTCTTAAACGTATTTTGAATAGGAAATTAAAACTGGTTTACCATCAGCAAAACTGACGATGTGGCAACCATCTATAGAAGGAAGAAATCAGCTGATGCAGAAAAATCTAAATTCCGCAGAGTTCTGCGCTACAGGCTACAACTACAGAAAAATTCTGCGGTGTTGAGTTTTCATTTACATGGCGCTCTGGTAAGACAAATTGTGTCAGCTGCCTCGGGTTTGCGTACCGGTAGGTTTACGTTCGGTACGGTGTTGACACGGCAACGGTGTTAACGCAATTGCGCCATGCAACGCAGTGTTACCAAAACCCAAAATTTACGATCTTACTTCACTGTGCTTGAGGAAGACCCATGCGTGACGATGTATTTGTAATTGATTTTCAAAAAAAGTTTGTGAAAGCGGGTTCGTCAGCTGAGCGTTTGTTTACATCGCAAGCACCACTATTTAAAACTAGTGGGACACAGTGGACGAAGCTACAGACTGTAGAGAATACCGCACTCAGGACAGCGACAGGATGCCTCCTGATATCACCAGAACATCACCTCCACAACGAGGCACAAATGCTCCCCATAAAGGAGCACAACATAATGCTCTGCAAGCAGTTTCTGATCGGGAGCCCCAGAAGTGGCCATCCGAACAGACAGCTGCTTGCAGAGTAGCCCTCGCTTAGGCACGGCAGGAGACATCTATATGAACTGACGGACGAAGTTCAGAGGTTCGTCAAGCAGCCTCTGGACCGTCAGCTTACCTGGCCCTGAACGGCATTCACAGGGAGTCAGTCTCGAGTTATGTAGACTCCAGACCTGTGAATGCCGTTCTAGGCACACCACCACCGGACATAGACGAGATGGAGCTTCATCTGCCTCGGGAGACACGGACGACAATAGCCCAACTTCGCTATGGCTACTGCAGCAGGTTAAACTCTTACCTAAATAGATTGAATGAGGATCTGCCAAATGAGTGTCCGGCATGCGGAGAGACACCACATGACTCGAAACGTCTCTTCGCATGCCCGGTAAACCCGACAACCTTAACGGCTTTGTCCTTGTGGACCGACCCGATAGAGGCTGCACGCTTCCTAGGGCTGCCGTTAGTGGAACTTGACGACAACGACTGAGATATCAACCGATCTGGGCGGGGTTGTTGGAGCCGCTACAACAACAACAACAACTCCACCATAAACATTACCAGAGATATGCAGTAAGAAAAATTCGATTTGTATGGGAGGTGCCGCGGCCCCTTTTCCAATAACCACAATTTTTCTCCATGAGTATGCGAAATTTTTCGCGATATGGAGTATGAAAAATTTGGTTTGTATGGGAGGTGCCACACCCCTTTTTCTAATAGCCCCAATTTTTCTTCATGACCATGTGATTGATTTCATATATTTCCATTCCAAATTCCAGTACTCTGCTAATGAACAGCTTCAGAGATATGCAGTATGATAAACTCGATTTGTATGGGAGGTGCCACACCCCTCTTTTCCGATAATCACAATTTTTCTGCATCAGTATGCGATTGCTTTCATATATCTCCATACCATGTTAGAGTCCTCTTCCATGTACATTTTTCGGGATATGCAGTATGAAAAATTCGGTTTGTATGGGAGGTGCCACGCCCCCTGCACCTAGCGGCATGAAATATAGTTTACATCCGATTCTCATGCCTACCATATATACACAAAAAAATCCATAAAGATCGGTCGAGCCGTTTAGGAGGTGTTCGGCCACAAACACCGTGACACGAGATTTTTATATATTAGAATATAAAAAAACCACGATAAAACATTTCGACATTTATTTAAAATGGCATTGAGTTCGTAAAAACTTTTACAAAGCACAAGCAAGAATCAAATATGTACATTTTTCGAGCGCAGATTGAAATATTTTGCTATTTCCGGTGCTGACATTCCATTGATTTCGTTGGCCACTTTATCCGTAGCTCTATTAACAAGATCCCGTTGTTGCAACTCATCGGCGGCGCTAATCATTTGGAATAATGTCTCATTGTCAATATTTAAGAAGTTCTCCTTCCATTTCTCAATATCTCCAGTGACTAATCCATAAGACTCGTCATCACATTTTTCTGCCCATATGATAATGCGACGTAAAATGTTTGATGTTATTTTATTTAACGATATACAGCCTTCCTCATCAGCAAACGTTTTTGCTTCACGAACTATGGGAGCTTTCTCAAATAGTTTGTCGCGTGTCTCCAAAATTTCACCATCCTTGGTGCGAATTTTCAAGTCGGTAAGTGCCATTTCGTAGCTCTGGAGTTTGCCTTTGCTGGAGATTTTTTGCACACCTTGTTGTAGCTTTAAGCGAACTGAACTGAGGGGATTTCTGTTATTGCAAAATAGTCGTTTGATTGCTAATTGTTGGAAAGAAGTACATGTATAGGCTTTATCACATACACTTGCATGTCTGTATATTTGTACGATGTACATTATACGTACATATGTATGAATACATATATTTAATGTAATTTTATTGAAAAAGTTCTAGTGGCAGTCCCTCTTGAGCATAATATTATGTATTATTAATATTATTATGTTTGTAAGTATATACCGATGGCTGAGTGGAAGATCGACCTATCTCGGCAGCCAGTTTGAAAACGCTCTATCTCAAANAATTAAATTCTGAAATAGGGCGTTCTTGAAAAGTTTTTTGAGATAGAGCGTTTTCGAACTGGCTGCCGAGATAGGTCGATCTTCCACTCAGCCATCGATACATAGTTTTCATAAATAAATATTACAATTAATTTTTAAGCAAAAAACCAAAACCGACTTCAATTCTCATATAAATCGTTAATTTCTGCATGATCCGATTATCGGATGTAAACCAAATTAATATGGGTGTGATAGTGAGATACCATCTTTTCTTTAAAAAAGAATTATAGAAATCGGTTAACGTGGTCCAAAGCTATGCGGTTAAAATAATATGTTTAGTCGTTCTATTGTCATTACCATTATACAGTCTACAATGGATATGACCAACGTATGGTTTATTTGCTGACCAATTTTATAAATCAAAAAAATTATTTGCAAGATTTGTAAAACTCTTTGAGAAGACCTTAATTTACTGCATTCGTTGCTCCGGATCCAACTTATATAGGAAACCACGTCAGTATAATAGCCAGCAAAACCACAACCCTCACCAAATGATACGATACCTGCCACAATTCCATTACATATTAAAGGACCACTCGAGTCTCCTGAGCATGCGTCCCTCTCAGGATCATCGTTATTACCAGCACAAAGCATACCATAAACAAATTTATTAATTTTTAATTTGCAATAGATTGGTCAAAAATTGCGATATTGGCGTAAAGTGCTTCATTTGGTTTAGGTACCATCTGCAAAAGGATAATTCTTGGCTTGCAAATCTAAGGAAATAACTTTATCAAAATGCACAAAGCATCGAATTCAATGCAATTTAATTCGCTTTTTTTGTTATGTTCATAAGAAAAAATTGTTGTTACTTTTAAGTATTTTTCTGAACAAAGGCTACCGGAAGTGTAAAAAGTAAAAAAAAATTTATAGAACGTTTGTGCATTTTGATAACGAATCATATTAGATGCGACGTCAGTGCATATTACATAAAAGACAGAGCCCCATCCTAGACCTGTGCATTCGGTACATTGTGGAATTTGTACACGATTCGGTATAAGGCAGCGCTGCACTACTTGCCAGGCCTATGAACTTTGTTGATTCTATCATGGTTGATTCTTTTATTTTTATTTGGCTTTGCTTTTTGTTTCCGCTTAATTTTATTTTTTTAATTTTTCAAAACACACGAAAAAACGTTTGAAATGAAGTGAGCCATTTCAAATCCTGCTGAACCGTTTTCAAATGTTACATTTTGAAGTACATACATTATATGCCCGTTGCTGTCAATTTTTGCACAAAAAATATTGCAATATCAAATTTAAAACTAATATTTCGGTAAAAGACATTTCAAAATAAACTTAAAAATTATAAAAATGCTTTTGATCAAATATTTTGAAATGTGGTTTATGTGTGCGTTCAGAAATGCATAAAGCCAAAGAATCAGTCTCTTTTACTTCTAAACTATAACTGATGGAAATGCCTTATTTA
>NW_016182606.1:0-5844 GCF_001687245.7 Rhagoletis zephyria | reverse complement strand
AAAAAAATTGTCTTTTAAAAGTACCACTTTTCACCGATTTTCGACTGGTGGGGATCTATTTCCTACCGGACTAGTTCCTTTTTGGCGATAAAGACCTAGTACGGAACTAGAAATTTGATTCACTAGTCCGCGGTTTCCTTGCAGGGTACATACATACATATATCGCATACATCCTTCAAAAGCGCTTAACTCAAAATTTGTTACTTTTTATATTATGTTATAAGAGTGTTCCGAGTTAATAAGTATTTATATTGTGTACACCATCCGGTTAAAGTTGAAGCAATAATCTGTTGTAATTTGATGCGAAAAAAACATCAACAACAAACAATCNATCGCATACATCCTTCAAAAGCGCTTAACTCAAAATTTGTTACTTTTTATATTATGTTATAAGAGTGTTCCGAGTTAATAAGTATTTATATTGTGTACACCATCCGGTTAAAGTTGAAGCAATAATCTGTTGTAATTTGATGCGAAAAAAACAGCAAGCAATTTGGTTATACATATGATAAGCGCTCACTTAGAAACAGTTCTTCACGTTTTCTGATAAGTGAAAAATTTTGAGTTAATAAATTTGTTAAGAATATGTCCGATATATTCATAGCTCATGTTAATCAGTACAGTCTTGCATGTCAGCTATTGCGAGCACAGCGAGATCAATGCATGGTGTCTACTACATATTTATGCACATACATATATATCGGGATAGGCTCTTTTCCTTTTAAAGCAACATTTTATTGGGTTCCGAAACAATGTTTTAACGATTAACTAGCTATAGTTGTAGTTCAAAATGTTTTTTTTTAAGCTTAGTAAAAATATAAAAGTTTTCAAGTAAAACTAATTTTTTTTTTCAAAGTCAAACCATCTAAAGTCATTTAAGCTACTTTAATTGAACGGCACAGATGCATTTCTGTTACCCAGCAAAACCGACCGAACGCATTCTTCACTTCACTTACAAAATTGTCAATAAAAATAAAATGCATTACCATATTAGCGATATTCATATGGTATTCTTTGGGTAGCAGATCTTCGCCCATATGCCAGAAACATGAATGTGTAAAAATTTAAATTTTTTGGAAATCAAGTTTGAAATTGTGGTTTCGTACACAGATCCCCAGAATATCGGACTTTTACCACTTTGTGGTAGATCTACAACTTTTTTGAGCATCTACCACACAAGGTCTGAAATCTACCACATATTCGCGTTTTTGAGTAGCAAGTTGGATAGCAGTGCACTCATTGCAAGCAACCGGCTTCAAGTTGAAGTAAAGCAAAATGCCAAAACCGCACAAAAGGCCAAAACCGCAAAGCGATGGAGGAGAGAGCTCAAGCTTCATGTTCTTGAAATNCAAAATGTTTTTTTTTAAGCTTAGTAAAAATATAAAAGTTTTCAAGTAAAACTAATTTTTTTTTTTTTCAAAGTCAAACCATCTAAAGTCATTTAAGCTACTTTAATTGAACGGTACAGATATGTATGCATATCTGTTACCCAGCAAAACCGACCGAACGCATTCTTCACTTCACTTACAAAATTGTCAATAAAAATAAAATGCATTACCATATTAGCGATATTCATATGGTATTCTTTGGGTAGCAGATCTTCGCCCATATGCCAGAAACATGAATGTGTAAAAATTTAAATTTTTTGGAAATCAAGTTTGAAATTGTGGTTTCGTACACAGATCCCNAATAAAATGCATTACCATATTAGCGATATTCATATGGTATTCTTTGGGTAACATACGTATCTTCGCCCATATGCCAGAAACATGAATGTGTAAAAATTTAAATTTTTGGGAAATCAAGTTTGAAATTGTGGTTTCGTATACAGATCTCCAGAATATCGGACTTTTACCACTTTGTGGTAGATCTACAACTTTTTTGAGCATCTACCACACAAGGTCTGAAATCTACCACATATTCGCGTTTTTGAGTAGCAAGTTGGGTAGCAGTGCACTCGTTGCAAGCAACCGGCTTCAAGTTGAAGTAAAGCAAAATGCCAAAACCGCACAAAAGGCCAAAACCGCAAAGCGATGGAGGAGAGAGTTCAAGCTTCATGTTCTTGAAACGAAAAAGGTTTTGGTTTCTGAAACAAATCAGCGTATTGAAGGTCAAAGAGGACGCAACTCGACAGGCTGCAGACGCAATTCGAAGAAACGCAGTTACAACTTAAAGGGCAGACGCAACGTGAACCAGATACTCTAAGCGAAAGCATTCTATGATAGACGAACTAGGTACGCACACGTCATCGTGTCCAGTTAAATCGCGCTTGCCGCCATGCCTTGCTTTGGGCCATGTTTTATGACAGCGTCGCTCAAGAGCGGGTACTGACGAACGTCGAGAAGTTCGAACACTTGATGTCATGCCTAAGTGGTATCGCATTGGATGTTATCCGCTCGTTGTAAATTAATGCGGAAAACTACGAAAAGGCGATAAAATTATTAAAGGTACTACATGAATAGGTATTTAGACTGCTCGACCTTCCGTCGAGGCGTGGACCCAAATGAACGATGCGCCTTGTAGCGAGACTCTCGTCCACCGTGGTGAACANAATGCGGAAAACTACGAAAAGGCGATAAAATTATTAAAGGTACTACATGACTTTAAGGGAGGCTCACAACAAAGATATTTTCGAGTTGAAGAAGGCGCCGGTCGGCTATGCCGTTTACTTGCGGAAGCTCAACAACAAGACCAGCTGCGTGCTTCACAAACTATTACCACAAATAAGCTCTTCGAACTCACGATATTCGGGCTCTCCCTTTTTTTCTTGGTATGTATCACAGACCTTTTGAGCTCCCTATATTAATACTACCGAACGCGCGCCACGCTCGATCGCAGTGTGGCTCTGTGGCCGGCATCTCATTTTTGCAGCTTCGTGACATTATTCAACGTAACAGTTTTTCTTTCGGGCTTGCTAAAATGCGACTATTTTTTCGACGGTGAGGAATTTTCATATGATGGCCACAGAGATTGCGTCCTGTCCACTCTTGCCTGATGGTCAAGCACGACTTTTATTTATACCGTGACTGGGTCAGTTCTCATAGGTGTGCTCGATGCGCTCATTGAATAGGTATTTAGACTGCTCGACCTTCCGTCGAGGCGTGGACCCAAATGAACGATGCGCATTGTGGCGAGACTCTCGTCCACCGTGGTGAACGACAGTACTTGGCGACGAATTCTATCCCTCGGCACAAATCCTACACTGAATTTGCGCTCCTTTACATGGCAGCTGTAGTAAACTTCGCATATGTTGGATGGCGGGGATGTTAGCCTTAATCTTCGTAAGCACTGTCGGAGACGAAATAGAATAATTAGTAAAAAAAAAGAAATTACAAATAATATGGCCAAGGAAGCTCTGAAGTCAAACCGTCAAACATAAGTCAAGGAGCGTTGGACAAAAATTATTTATTTTTTTACATACATACATATTTCTCAACAGAAAAAGAAANTAAGCACTGTCGGAGACGAAATAGAATAATTAGTAAAAAAAAAGAAATTACAAATAATATGACCAAGGAAACTCTGAAGTCAAACCGTCAAACATAAGTCAAGGAGCGTTGGACAAAAATTATTTATTTTTTTACATACATACATATTTTTCAACATAAAAAAAAAATAATAATTTCAATGCACTAAATGGTATACTCTGCGAAAGTGAAACTTTACTTCATTAGACTTCGAAAGCGATTTCCAGAAATCGATGAGGAGATTAGACAAGTCCTGACTGATCACACATCGCCCGAAACAAGTATAAGCCTGCGACAGTTTGTGGGTAAGTACTGTTTTGAGGAAATTTTAATTTTTTTAAATAAATTTGTTGCATTCCTTCCTATTTAGAAAAGTATACAATACGCACTGGAAAGATTTTTCCGTTGCATGTGTGCGCCATAAGATCAACAGAATTCCTTTTGAGCGTACCATTTGTTGTGGGCTATCGTAGCAAATCTGGAACATTGTACTTCTTTTACTTGACAAGCGGTGTACATTGAATGATATTTTGATTGATTGTGCTTTTTTATGGATACGTGTGTATAAGTAATAGTTGCTTACATTTATGTTTTTCGCCCTGTTTATATATTATTTATTATGTACTTTATGTGGATACTACTATTTGTCGAATAATAACCGGTGAAACATCCCCAAGATGCAGAATACGATTAAAAAGACATTTGACGAAAGCATCAAAATTAATCTAAGTATCAACCTCGGAAAGACCTGGTGCTCAGTAGCTTATACATATGTACTTTTGTTCAAAGTAACTTTAACTCAAAAGCCAAGAAAAAGCCACTCAGAAGTTTCTTAACCAACTAGCATACAAAACAACTATTTTCCTGTTAGGGCGAAACCCTGTTCCAAAGTTGTTGCAGCTTTCTCTCAGAACTCCCAAAAGTATGCCATAGACTTCAATTTAAGCCGAAAATCTTTTCCTAACTAGTCATTCCTTTATGTTTGGACTTCGGTCCAAAAAAAAAAAAAAAAAAACAAAAAAAACCTCCCGAGTGTATTTCTGCCATGAAAAATTGCTTCTCATAAAAATATTACAATCGCCGTTCGCAGTCGGCGTAGAACTGTAGATTCCTTCCCTATGTGTGACATCAAGGCGCACGCCACAAATCGGAGGAGAAGCTCGGCCAAACACTAAAATATGTGTAAGTGCGTATCTACTATTATTATTAGCTAATCGTGGGACAGTTCTATATTTATCAGTTACCCATGGTATCATTAATGGGGCTATTGATTGCCCCTATTTGCTAGATAGGATTAGCTGAAATATCCCTTCTATGGGGAGAATCACCAAACTATCTTTTTGGGTAATGCTCGTATTGCGAGTGCTATACAGGATTTTAATCTATTTGCTAACTCGGTGGCTCTTGACTTCCCATTCATTGGTTTCACCCATGATTCAATAACCATGAATCATGGGTTTAACCACAGTATACAGTAATCCAGATAGCCAAAACAAAAAATGTAAATATGCTTATTTGACATTTAGCTTGAATGTATTGGTTTATATCCTACATAAGTCAAACCGTGTTCCGAATACAACTTTGAGTGAGTAATGGTGGGCTGACTTTTTAAAATGGTCACATCGATTAGGCGGTAAAACAAATATTACTTAGCTTAAGGTACAACTCTAATTTAAAATGCGCGAAATTTGTATGTATTTGTTCAGCCGCTTATTCACATTTGAAAGAGGATAATGCATGAATTAATACAAATAAAGACGGTTTATGCAGATAAGTAAGCGCGTTTGTTAACCGTATAATACATATATACCAAAATACTCAGAATGACGAGATGAACTATTTCAGCCCTCTGTTTGTAAACACGCTAACTCGAACAAAATTTAGATATTTTAACGAAAGTCGGTGTCGAAGTTGCCTTTGGTATAAGTTAGTGTTAAACTTTGGCGAAATCTGCCAATAACCACGCCCACTACCCACGTAGTAATCAAAAATCTTTTTGTTTTATTAGTATTTTTTTACGAATTTTGCTGTTCAAATTTACATGTCAAATATATCAACAAACATTTGTGGGTACTTTTGCATCAGTCGCTGCCTATGGGTTAATGACAAATAAATCCTATACATTCACAATATCTCATGTATTAATTTTCAAATAAGCATATTGTCAATGGCTGGTTTACTGTATACTGTGGGTTTAACCTGCGCTTTAAATGAAAAATGATTTTTTATTTTCTGTGAATTTCCATATAAAATTTGAAGTTAGTCATTTTTCACTCACTTAAATGGCTTTCGTGAAATTGGCTACGAGGGTGCTTTTTTAAATATTTAGTATGCCATTTTCTAGTAAATTTTTGTCATCTTTTATTTATAATTTTGT
>NW_016182605.1:0-5845 GCF_001687245.7 Rhagoletis zephyria | reverse complement strand
GGTTTTTTTTTCATTTAATAATTTTTAGATTTTTCGAGAGTTTTTTTTTTCTTTCTATCGCAACTTACTAATCGCAAGCGACGACATCTATTTTGGTTGTTCAATAATTTTGTTGTCTTTCGCTGCTTGCATGTTGTTGTTTTATGTGAGCGCAACGCAGTCGGAAAGAAGCAGATGATGGAAACTGTGAACGCCATGCGGCAGAGCAGTAATTGCAAAGGCCGTGTGAGCGTTCGTACGCGCGCGCTATTGTGGAGCCGACAAATTGAAAATAGGAAAAAAAAAAAATAAAAATAAAAGCCGCAGCAGCAGATATAGAAACGAAGTGAAAAATTTTCAAGTTATAGAGAAATGTTAAAATCTTGTGTGCAAAGTAAAAATCGCTAAACAAAAATAAAAGTGTGAGCGCGTTGCTTAAGTGCTTAAATATTGAAATGTAAAATAAATGCATCATTGCTGAAAGTTCAGTGCAATAATATTAAAAAAAAAACAATCCGAAACCATAGTACGTCAAAAAAACTCTTTGTCTAGACTCGGTCCCGTGTGATTTGTGACAGCGCTCTTGACGCGGCGAGTGTGTGTGTGTAAAGATTTGCTAAGCGCGCTTGCATAATAATAACAAGTTTGGCAGGGTACTTCTTGGGCACCCTGTATATTGCTGCTAGTATCTCTTTTAAGAGACCAACAGTAGTTGGAGAGCTTACTAATTTTGCTTTTTCCAACGTAACGCTGTTCAATCTTTAGAACTTCCTGGTTTAATCGTTCACCTTGTTCATCGTTCATCTGGCCTAAATTTGATGGAAATATATACAAATGAGCATGTAGATGGTGCAATTTAATGGGCATAGTGCATCTCATGGCATGGTAGTCAGACAACATGTCACTTACTAGGTTATTTCCCTAACAATCCGGACCGGATCCGGTAATAAGAGAATAAGCGAAAAGTTTGCTCTCAAAGGTAGAACATAGTCCAGAAGTACGGTAACGAAAAAAACCACATTGTGTGTCCAGAATTTGAGAAACAGCTAAATCGCGTTGTTTTTGTTTTTTTTCACTTCAATGCAAAATCTTGGAAATTTAATTTTTATTTCACAAATTTGATTTTAAGTATATAAAAATTTAAAATACATCAACAGGCCATTCACTATTCCTTAAAAGCACCAAGTAAATGCAGGCAACATGTAAACACAAAAAGCAGATAGCCACTTTAACACTTTATCCATTTTTGCCCGGAGAAAAAGTCCGGGCTATTCCGGACACGAAGAAGAAGACATTGACGATCCAATTGCGGAATGCATGCGCTCTCAAATGGCTATTTTCTGGATTACGGGAACGATTTGTGGGCAATTTCGGGCATCCGCGGGATCCCACGTTGCGTTAGGGAACAAACTTACTATGTCTTCATAATGCTCACTCTTTTTTGTTTCCACGAAAATTTTCACACACAGAAGAAAAACCTGCCCATGCATCTCGTTCGTTCCTAATCAGTTCCCGTATTTGTGGACCGACAAAAATACCAGCTAAAAATATAGTTTAATTTTGTTTTAAATCATGTAAAAATACCCTTGTACCTTCTTTCAATTTCGCGTAAGTTATTCGTGGAAAACAATTTTCAAGATGTTTGAATAATTTTTGTCACGTGCTTTCACAAATTGCTCTACTAAACGCAGTTTCTGTCTTTGAACGTAGTGCAGGCTAGTTGCTCGAGTGAAAAGATGTATGGATGGTGCTGACAAATCTTCTCAATACCTACCGATCTTTTCTGTAATCTTTGAAAAAAAAAAATTTTTGTTCTTTCGTCATCACATGTGGGGGCCCTTAAACCAGGGGGCCTTGGGACACGGCCCATCGGCCCTGCCCTTAATCCGGTGCTGAAGAGAGCACTCCCATGGTCCTAAGAAGACTTTTGTATGATCGAGTAAAAAAATAATAAATATAGAAGCAGAGCCATATGCTATCAAAAAACTATAGTTAGTTTATAGGATATGATGGCACGGATTATTAAATAATTTGAATTTAATTGTTCAACAGGTGGCAAAACTTTTCGAAAAAATAAAACCAGTTTGCACATCTACAGACCAAGCCCCTTAATTTTACTTCCCAGTTTTGGTAATTGAGTGAACGGTGCAGATGCTATGTCCTGTACAAAAAATCCCTTCGCGTATTATAGATATAGATAGATAATAATAGATTAGAGCTTACACATATGTTAGTGTTTGGCCGAGCTTCTCCTCAGATTTGTGGTGTGCGCCTTGATGTTGTCACACAAAGTGAAGGGACCTACAGTTTTATGCCGACTCCGAATGGCCATTTGTATTTTTATCAGGTTTTCCATGGCCTGCCGAAGGGCGACCGCTGTTAAGAAAAAGCCTTTTTTCTAAATTTTTTTANTGTATTTTTATCAGGTTTTCCATGGCCTGCCGAAGGGCGACCGCTGTTAAGAAAAAGCCTTTTTTCTAAATTTTTTTACGATGTTGCTTTGACCAGGGCTTGAACCCAGGCCCTGCGGAGTGGAAGCGCGCACTGCTTACCACTACACCACAGCGCGTTTGCATACATTTATACAAATCTAAATGGATGGGTGTCAATGCAGATATGAATGTATAGTTTTTTCTCCTTCTATGCGGCTTGTTGGCGTTGGCGGCGTCTGCTCTTAATGACTGGGCCTAGACAGGTTGCGAGGAATGCTGTTAAAATAGAAATAAATAAATAAAAAAATTAATTAATGATGGTGATAAAAAGTGATGTGCAATTGCAAAACAGCCATCGTTAAAATATAATTAAGTGAAGTTAAAGCAATTAGAAATTTTCAAATAATAATTATAACTATGTACCTACTAGTAATGCACCTACAGTGTTCTTCTATTTATGCATTGGTATACCGTTAATGAACATGAAATGGTATTATAACTTTGGTCCAATGTTTGTTAGAATCAGAAGAAAAAAATGTATACCAAATTATACAGAACGAGAAAAATTTTCGATAAATTTCGATAAGTGTGCATTTCGAGGACTCGATAAATTTCAATAACTCAAAATCTATGCATCTCGATATAAATCGATAACTCAATAAACTTTGGATACCTCCATAAATTTCGATGACTCGTTACACTCTGGTAACACGATAAAATTAGCTTAGCAGTGATAACTCGATAAACTTACGTAACCTTGAAATTTCGATAACTCGATGTGTTTTGAAATTTCCAAAACTTTGATTCGATAAATTGACAAATTTTAGTAAGTTAATATCGATGAGTTAATAATTTCAAGGAACTCGATACATTTTATTCAATAAAATTCAATAAATTCAATAAATATCGATAACTTGATAAAATTAATTAACTTGACAAGTTTTGATAAACCCATAAATTTTTATAGCTGGATAACTTCCCGTAACTTTCGACAAATAGTTTTCGGTTTCTATAAATTTCGGCAGCTCAATAAAAATTTATCAATTTGAATAATTCCAGACGTTGCGATAACTCAATAAACATGGATAACTCTACAAATTTCTATATTCGATAAAAAAATTTTGCATGACTCAAATTATTTCGATTTTATTTCAATTCATTTATTTCATTTCGACTTCTGACCTATCTCGGAAGCCAGTTCGAAAACGCCCTATCTCGAAAAACTTTTCAAGAACACCGTATTTCAGTATTTGGTTGAAGAAAACTCTATTTCAGAAGTCGTTTCAAAAACGCCCTATCTCATCACATTTTCAATACATTTCGAAGTGAGATAGGGCGTTTTTAAACCCAATCCTGAGATAGGGCATTTTCCAGTCAAATTTTGAGATAGATTATTTTTCAATAAAGTTCTGAAATAGGGCGTTCTTGAAAAGTTTTTGGAAATAGGGCGTTTTCGAGCTGCCTGCCGAGATAAGTCGATCTTCCACTCAGCAGTCGATTTACTAATTGCCTTCTTTTTTAGTACAACAAATATATGAATATGAGACAACTAGTGAACCCACATGGCGTCAAAACTCCAAAATTTAATTAAAATTTTTAAACAGGTGAAACCCTATTCAAAATCCTCTAGAAATATTCCTAATGATTAATCTAAACCATTTCTCAGTCATGAGAGGTCTCGCATGATGTCGGTTTTCATTTCATCAAATTTCAAATCTGCCTGTACCTTCAAAAAAATAAAACCTGTGCAAATCTATGTAGAATCGCAGTTATTTAAATTGACTTTTCATTTTGGAAATTCGAAATAACGGTGCAGATGTGATGACCTTCAAAAAACAGATATCAACCCTATTTACAAATATTATCGGCCTGAAGTTTTCTTAAAACTCTTTCGTTTGACACTAAAAATTCGATATTTCTATTATGTATCTTGCGTATGAGTAAAACAAATTCGACTTTTCAAACAGGTGGCAACCCCTTTAAAAGTATTCTCCGCCAAAAATCTTTCGCCTGGTATTGTTATACATATTTCAATTAACTGATGAAATAAGTTGAATTTAATTTTTTTAAGCACATGGCAACTCTCCTAAATGCAGTTTAGAAATAAATTATTTTCAACACCATTTCGATTGATACCCATCTTTTGACAAAGTACCTTCTAACCGTTTAATAACAACTTCACCACCCTTACCATGAAATGTGTACTTTGGTATCTTAAAAAGCGATTTGTTGCAGGCGGATAAATTTGAAGAATATGCGGAATGAGGAGTAAGCTAATTCGTACAATTGCGCCATCGAAGTAGCAAGCTTGTGAACTCGCGCATTATCTTAGTTAGAGCTCACTTTTTTCTTCGCCCAATTCTAAATTTTTTTTCTTCAAATAATTTTCGAATCTCCCCAACAGCTCAGAGTAAAATTTGTCAGCGATCGCTGGCGCAGTCGACCGAGACTAGTTGCAATTCTTTGTGGGCATTTGCCACACCCGAAAGCTGGTCATCCTACAGTGAATTCTGTAGAAGCCGCAGAAATAAGAACGAACAGGAAAAAGTAGAGCACCTTCTTCGCAGATGTTCGGTCTTAAGGGGGGATTGAAATAACATACTAGGAGCACACTATGAGTTTACATCGTTGCAAGATCTGTCTAAAATAAGCCTCGACAACAAATATTTATTAATTAATCTGATCAACCAGGATGGTTGCTCTTTAAACTTATTGGTACCAAAAAGGCATTTAGTTTATGTGTGGGTATTTAAGTTTTCGAATTTATCGCATTGTTGTAGGACAACAGATGCATTTTTTTGTAATTACATATTTCAATTATATTTTTTTTTTGTTGGTTTGCACATTTTTTGTTTTTACTACGCACAAACTAAAGTAGTTTTCAGGAATTTCCCCTCTTCACTGATAATTAAATTTTGTTGTTTTTTTTTCTTTTTTGATACCAAAGTATATCAAATATAGTACGTACATTAGGGTGGTCCTTAAATTCAGAAAGAAAATTTTTACATCAGATTTCCTAAGCCTCAACGCTCATGTCGGTGCTAATATAGTCGAAGAGAGGGGTGTTGTACAGTGGTCAAAGTTCAGATTACTCTATGAGGACGTCTTAACCGACTCCAATCGGGACAAAAATGTATATGTGATATATTCGACTATAGCAGTATCGATTTTGGGTATTTGATGAAAAAAATTGGTATTTTAATTTTTGGAGTCTCCATAGAGGAATCTGAATTTTGCCCCCTGTGCGACACGCCGTAACCGTCTCCAATTGGGACCAAAATTTATATGTGATATATGTATGGGACCGTGGTATTACCGATTGAGCGGGTTAGACTGGAAAAAAATCTTACATTTGACTTTAAGGACCACCCTAATGTGCATACACTCAGTAAATATTTGCTTCACCGCACCCTAAAAGCTTCAAACATTCTTGA
>NW_016182604.1:3406-5845 GCF_001687245.7 Rhagoletis zephyria | reverse complement strand
TAAAATCCATTTTGATTACAAATCAAAAATGTGTGGTTTTTTTTTTAACATGTATCACCTGAGGGTTAATTTGAAATAAAAAACTAACGCAAACACATCAGATTACGTATGAATTTTCAAAGATATATTTATATATATTATATATATATATGTATATGGATACAGTCATTATTTGGCACACTGTCTACACTGTGAGTTTGCGAAGCTCTGAGCATGCGAAGCCTGGCTCCTCTTCATTGTCCCTAAAACCAATCCTTTTGCCGTTTGGCATTTGAGTGTAATTTTTTTGAAATAACAAACCAAGGTAATGCCGTTCTGGATATTGATAAATGGAATATAATAAATTTTTCTGATTACACTCGTCTAATTACTTTCGGTAGGACTTCCGCCTACTTATTAAAGACAAAGAAAATTATTAACCTGAAAAATTGATGATTATGAATATCGGTGTTGTTTATAAATTTGTTGTTAATGTTTTCTCTCATATACTTCGGCGCCGTTTTCGGTAATCGATAATTTATCGATACATTGGTTAAGGTTGTAATGAACAAAGTATTGATTCATCGATATTTCTTTTGTCCAAATAAAAGTAAAATATGCGTTGTATTTTTTGTTTTTTTATTTTTTCTATAAAAACTCCAACCTTCTACGCTATGATTTTAAAAAATATTACTAATCATATTGCAAATTTTTTATCACAATTTTGCTTAATCCGCTTTACTTAAATATGTATATATATACATATGGACGTGCGTGCCTCAGTATGTATGTGTGTATACCATAGCAGTTGTGCTAAAATTCATGTTTTAAGCTTCTTGGCCTTCTAAAATTTAAGTTAACACAAAAAATAAGTACATAATATACAGATTTTATGAAAATAATCTTACTACTTTACTTTTTTGGTATTTTATAATACCAAATAGTTCATACACATATGTATGTATGTAGATTACTTTTGAAACAAACAAACTAATTAAGTATGATAAATAGTAGCTAAATATTTATCAAGTGCTGCACTTGATTAACTTATTTCTATTTAAAGTATTCTTATTTGCAGGTCCTTTAATTATCTTCGATTTGAATTGGAATTCTGTACGCGTTTTGCGCGAATAGCGACACCAAAACCATCTCCACTAAGATCAAAGTGTTGATGATGGCTGCAAAGAGGAAAAATTAAAGAAAGAAAATTAAAAACTTGCATTAAAAAATATTTCGCTTTTTATAAAATATTTTTTTTAAGTGACTAAAAAATGTTCTTTTAATTTTTGATTAAATACAGTAGTGCAGATTGAATAATCAAATAGATAATAAGTTGCGGTACATATGTAAATACTTTAAAATATAATATACTAAAATAAAATAAAGTAAAAAATGAAGTCTAGAAAAAAGAAGTCTGATGAGGAGATGTGGTGATCTCTGAAATAGCTGCTACAAATTCTACCGCTTAGATTTGTTGCTTTTTCAATTTTTCCTAATAAACAATTGAAAAATAAAAATATTATTCAATAACACAAATTAAAATATAATAAAACTAAATAAAATAAAAATATATAAAATAAAATTATATAAAATAAAATAATAATAAATAAAACAAATAAAAATAAAAATAAAATAATAAATATTTAATATAAAAAAAATAAAAATTAAATAAAGGAAAGTAAGATAATATAAAATCAAGATAAATCAAATGAAATAAAATTAATTAAAAAATGATAAAATAAAATACATTATATTAAATGAAATAATATTCAATAAAAATAAAATGTATAGTGGATATATACTAACACATTAAAAAAAATTAAAATACGAAAAAAAGTATTTGTATTTAATTTATCAAAGTTTTAATAAACAATTAATTTTAAATTGAAAAATACGATACATTTTTAAAGATATTGAAAATAAATTTTAGCTAAATTCAAGAAAAGATTTTCTTAAAAATGTATTAAAAATTTCCTAAGATAAGAACTATGAAAGTATTAAAAAATATTTCTAAATTATGTATATGTGTTTGTAAACTCACTTTGCTTGTATATAACGTGATTCATTGGATACAAGGCCCCAAGCAATATTCGATCCAATTGTTGATCTAAAATTAAGTACTGCATTTTGCAAAGCAACAAAACTAATTGTAGGCAAAACATTTTTTTCTAAAAAAAAAAGAAATTAACTAATTAATAAACTTTGTAGATTCTCTTTACAAGCTCAACTCACCATAGTGCTATAATCCGAATGCAGATTATTTACCACACGCACAGTAATATTCAGTCCCCAAACGCCGAGTATAATCGAGCAAATGATGAATGGTAAGAAGTATAAGTGTACATCGTGGAATAGATCCTGAAATGGCAAAACCAACAAATTTCAAAATTACTTATTTAGCTATGTAAATATGTACATATGTACATAATTATTCATCAAAGTTATTAATAATTATTATAA
>NW_016182604.1:0-440 GCF_001687245.7 Rhagoletis zephyria | reverse complement strand
TAAATAATTTACAATTACTAATTTTAAAGTTGCACTTACTCGTGTAATACTCTGACAGCGTGGGGTGCATGTAAACGCTGTAACTGTAATTTTCAAAGGTGAGTTGGTCGAAGCTCTCATTACTCGGCGCTGGTGTGGGGAGTTGATCTTCACTGCTATTACTGAATGCGGTTATGGATGCGGGAGTAGTGGTGGCAGTTGCCGGCGAAATAGTGTTTGAAGTCATTTTTGCTGCTTTTATTTGTATTTTCTCTGGCGCAATTATGTTTGTACTCAGTAGGAAATATTGGCTCTTCGAAAGTTCTGAGTTCGCTTCATACAGATTATTTGTTTATAACACTGCAAGTAAATAATGTAAATATTTATTTGATTAGTTGAAATAAGTTAGCTTCTCTTGTTGTTACTGTAAATGTGTAAATATGTAAATATGACTTTTATAG
>NW_016182603.1:340-5845 GCF_001687245.7 Rhagoletis zephyria | reverse complement strand
CTGAGTACTTTTTATTGCCAGATCCCTGCGATCGTGCACCGAAAGTCCCTTTTTACTCAAGAAAAACTATCTAAATTTGAACTTTTTTGAGCTTTGTAAGCTGCTAAAATTGGTTTTTAGGACATTCGATTCAAATTTTATTAAGATATTAAAAAATACATACAGTGGTCAAAAAATTAGAGCCGAACTACATTTTGCCAAGTTTTAATGTGTTATTTTCGATGTTATTTAATTTTCGTTATTTTTTTATAAAAATATAGTTTATTCCCTAACAAAACCCGTGTAAATTCAAGTTTCCAAAATTGTGGAATATTTAAAAAAAAAATTCAACAAACTTTCGTATAAATTTCGAGATTTTTTAAAAATTCTAAAAAATCAATCGTAGTTTTTAGCCATTTGAAACTTGTACTTTATTCTACTAGAACTATACTCAGAATCTAATTTAAAAAAATCGAAATTTTCCCGAAAACTTGTTGATTTTTTTTTAAATTGCATAAATTTTTAAGATAGTGGCACTCGATTGGTACATTTGTACAGATTAGTACATATGTATACATATGTACGAAAGAAGCAATTACAAATTTTCTGCCTTACTGAGAGTTAAGATGTTTACACATCAAATATGTTTTTTTCGAACATTTTTCGCTGCAGAAGACAAAAAAAAACGTATTTGATTTTACTGAAATACTAATTTGCAATCAAAGCGAAAAACTTGCTCCAAAGTAAGAACATGATTTACTTGTTTTGTAAACAATAAGTAAAATCATAAGCGAATAGGAATTTTTGAACATTTCAAAGTGCGATGAGCCGACTAAATATCATTATTTGAGAAAGCTATAGAGCCAGCATTTTTCCAATAAGCCATTGATAAGATATATATAAATAGAATTCAAGAAACGTAGTAAATGTAGTTCCAATTGTTTTGAACACCACTGTAAATCTGCTAAGTGACTGCATATACGTATGTACATACACACATGCATAAATTGACTTTAACTGACGTTGTAAAGCAATCGCACTACCAATTTAGCACAGCAGCTTGAGTACAGGTCAGGGCCAAACATAAATAAAATGTAAATGCAATATGCCAATTATTCATAATCCATTTAAGGCTGCACGGCTATCTGCCGCTTGACTGACAATCAAAAGAAAGTAAAGAAACTCCCGAGCGCATTTCTTGGCCCTAGCCTACGCTCATAGAAGCTTACTACCTACCCCTCCTCCAAGCGCACTCGTAAATTGTAATTTACGTGCTAGATTGCAAGGGATATTCAAAATTTATACAATACATACATACATGCAGTATTTAAATACTCATAGCCCTGTTGACCCACTTCAAGGGTGGAAAATTTCACTCTCAACTTACTTAATTGCAAATGTCATTTGTTGGTTTTAATTGCACTTTCACTCTCAGTTGCACTATTTTTTGCATACAAGTAAGTGTGTGTGTGTGTGTGTGAATGTTCGTTGCATATTTGTTTAGTGTCATGTAATTTTATGTGCCACTACACCGGGCCCAGCGTACTCTACGACACGATTGTGGCGCTGTTCTGGCGGTCTATTAAATTATTTATACACACATACTACATACTAGCGTACATAACTACATACATATATGTATACCTATTTATGCATGCATTGTCACTGCACGTGTAGTTTATTGTCTACCAATGTTGGCGTTGAGCTTCAAAATTCTCTGCGCGCGCCCACACAAATCCAGTCATGGAGCAAGCCAACCAGCCAACCAACCAACCAATGGCTTAGTCGCCAACAAAATAGGACATCATGCAAAGCTAAAACTTAAAACGTCGCCGTGCGGGCGGCTATGCTTAGAAAAAATGCAGTATGTAATGATAGTGAAAATTGTGGAAAATAAATTGAGTTGAAAAGCATGCTGCCACGCTTTTATGAGAACCAATTTACTCGACCGCCTACTTGTGGTGCACTTGAATTCATTGAATATGTATGTATTATCGGTAGGATATGCATATCTATTCGGCCACTGCAGAACCATTTCAGCAATGAGTTTTCTACGCTTGCCTTTTCAGTTATCCTTACCTGTCTTACACACAATCTTTTATTAAGGTATGCCGCTGCATAAGCCAATCTTTCAAAAAAAAAAAACTCAAAAGTATGTTAAAATTCAATTCAACTAACAGCAGCTCCAGTCGAATTGCATACCCGCCCGCGCGTCATGTCCAACCGGCCGCTGTCATGTCATGTGGCAGACACATACTTATGTGCATATATATTTTCATATACATTTGTGTATTCGGTGCTATTGCAACACGAATACATTCATGGAATACTCTTTCGAAGGCATTAATATTTAAAAGAATTTTACAGCAGCTCCTCTAGTGGTATAAACCTTTCGTAGAAAGTAACTTAAAAAAAAAACTAAATAATAAAACTTAATTAAAGCTATGCGCATTTAAATGTATGTATTTTGCTGCAGTTTTAATAGAAACAGAAGTTCATTCCACTTTTTGGCGTTTCATCTGACGTCTAGACTCGCGGCTTGTCGTGTTTTTTTTTATCTTTTTTATGTTCTGAAATATTAATGTTCTGAAACTTGGAATTTTCGATAACAAAACAACAAAGACGCAGCCAACTGAAGGTTATCTATACATAGTCATTAAATATTGCGTACATCCGCTGCTTTGAAATGCGTTCAAATGCACTTAGGCACAAATAAAACGAAAGCGGCAATGGGCTATAAAATTGCATATAAAATTTTGTTGCATTTTTTCTACAAAGTTCGAAATGTTATCGAAGAATTACGATCAACAAATGTCATCAACAGAAAACATCTTTGCGAAAGTCCCTTTATATGAGGTTGAAGATATCGATAAATGTAACACTTGATAAATATATCATTATCGGTAACAATAACAATACCGTTTAAGTCAATTGACGAGATACCAATATCGAGATCCATGCATATGTAGTTACGCAATAACAAATTGTTTATAATCAAAAATTATCGATAACAAAAAAGTATCAATAGGCATGAAAATTACGAAAATAATACACTTCCCGATAGCGATGCAACCGCCAAAATAACCATGCATGAATTCGAAGATGTCGATTGACTGATAAATATATCTTATCGATAACATGAATGCCTCTGAACATTTAGAAACCACTGTTATCAAAATCCATACATCGTTACCAAATCAAAAAACATTGGTAAAACAAAATCGAAAATAATAAATTTATAGATAGCCATAAAATCACATATATGTATAACAATATACATATGGATCCGAAAAAATCGATAAACGAAAACGATATTATACAGGCATGTTCTGAAATTCAAAAATTTTGAAATCGCTGCTACCTCTTTTATGGGTTTCAATTACAATATTCACTCTTTTCGTCAGATATAATTAAAAGTTATTTGGCAAATCGAGTCGATTTCAAAGTTTCGAATATCAGAACATGCCCGACTATCGGTTGCTTATACTGGTTTTATTTCATCTAATTTTATTATTTTTTAATTTCAAGATTTTATTTTAAAAATAAAAATACTTTTTTTAATTTAATCTAATTTTTAGTACTGTTTTCTTGTTTTTTTATTACCTTTTTTCTTTTTCTAATTTAGTTTTTAGATTTAATTTTTTTAAAATAAAATTTAATTTTGCGTGCTTTCTGATGCACTGAGCAACTATATTTCGTTACGGCTACTGCTGAAACCAGTAACAGACTCTATATCAGTGAGGTATTGCAAGATATTGCAGAAATAAACTCGAAGATTTACCTGCTGAGGGGAAACCGCAGTGGAAAGCAACTTTTTCCAACATCTAGACATTACTAAGACTTGACTACAAACCGGGGTCCCACCGAGTATTACTAGTAATGGCGCGCATATGTATTTAGATGCTACTTTTCTGGTACGCACTGATGCATAAATATATGGTACATACGAGTAGATATGTATATACAAAAACGAACGCTACGAAATCCAGTAGACCACGATATTTTTACTACACGGTTAGTCAGGTAAACTTCAAGTTCAGCTTCTTTAGTCCTCTTCATTCATCTGACTGAGAACACCGACTACAGAGCTAATATACATTTCTATCAGAAATTCAATGCATCACATTTGAGGCAAAATAAGTATGTTTACCCATCCATGCACTATTTCCCAATATGCGCTTTAAATGGCATTGAGGAATTTCCTACGCTAACGTCTAATGAAAAGGAATGATCCAACGCAACGCACTTCAACACATACACACACACACTTTTTCAGCTAAGCATGCACTGGAGTGCTATTAAACAACAAAGTGGATGTTCGGGAAAGTTCTACACTTTGGTATTGCATGTATGTATATGCATATGTACATAGATAAGGATATACCCGTATTAGTGAGCACTTTCACACGCTTGGTTAAGCCTAATGTCCTTGACGAGTTTTAGCATTCCAAGGCAGAAGCAAAACAAGTTCAACTTTTTTAATCAGCGAGCCTTGTGTGCACCCAAAATGAGGTGGCATTGCAAGTGAAGTGTAAAAGTTGCAAAAGTTGAAAAATGTGCTACAAAAAAGATTTCAAAAAAGGCCACATTAAAGCTTAAGTAGATAATGATGAAAGCAGCAAGTAGAGATAATGCATATTTGAATGCCTGACTGCGGTTATTAAATATTTTTTATAACAGCTCCAAAGCACAAACTGCGTACATATGTATAAACTTGTGGTGGCAGCAAATATCACAAGAGTGTCTCAGTATTTATCAAAAAAAAAATAAAAAATAAAAATACAAAAACGCTTAAGTCGTGTAATTATGAATCACATTGTCAACACTTTAGCTTGGCCACAAATCACCCACAGGAGCTGTGCAAATAGCACTTGACCACAAACTGCAGAGGGCAAAATGGAAGGATGGAAAAAGTATGAGAATAATCAGCACATTAAATTTTCAGGACACACAAAAGAGAAATTATGTGCTTTCCAACGCATCGCTTGCACTTTTCAGCAAAATTTCCAGCATTAGGTTTTGTGAGCGCCCCATTTTCTGCCATTAGCATATCCTAATATAATGGCTTGTATTTGCTTTCCACAAGCATAACTGCATAGGCATGTAGAGATGCAAGTATGTAATTATGTATGCCCGCTGGAAGTGTGGGGCGACATTAAGAGTTCATTTAAAACAAAACGGCCAAGCAAACAAACACAAAAAAGGGTTGACAATGAGTAAGAAAACCGCCGAGCGGCAAAAAAACAGGAGCCTCAACAGCGTATTTACTACGCACTTACGGGGAAGCCGATTTGTACTCGTATGAAAGTACATACATACATATATGGGGCATTTCACCTCAAGTGACCCAACTTTTGAAATCTATGTCTTCCGATCGGGATGAAATTTGCACCAAGGTTAGTCCTAAAAAATAGTAGTTATGACACAAAATTTCAATGGGATCGGTCAAACACACTCCGAGTTGGAGGGTCTAGAATTTTGACATTTTGGTCAAACGGCCATTTTTTCGGATCCATATAACTAATT
>NW_016182603.1:0-141 GCF_001687245.7 Rhagoletis zephyria | reverse complement strand
AGGTCGCTTAGTGGGATGCGACTTGTTTATCTATTAAAATGAGCATTTAGTAACTCGAAACAGCGTTTTTTTTTTTAATTTTTAAGTTAAGTTTAAGTTTTTCTGAAACCTGAAAATAAGACATATAAAAAATTAGATACA
>NW_016182601.1:5691-5846 GCF_001687245.7 Rhagoletis zephyria | reverse complement strand
ATAGCGCAGCTATCTGACACCATATTGTAATAATGGGAGGCGATGGTTGAGTATTCAACAAGTGGACTCGTTTGTTTTATTTTTCATGATATACATGACTTAACTAGGGTTGCTTATTCTAGTTACTCATTCGCAGTATGAGTTGTATCTAAATA
>NW_016182601.1:0-5416 GCF_001687245.7 Rhagoletis zephyria | reverse complement strand
TCTGTACCGATAGGAGGGTGACCGTTTTTATTTAGAATTTTAATAGGGTTGCCACCTGTCTAAAAAACTATAAGATCCGCACCGTTCGTTGGATTACAAAAGTTGGGGCGTCAAATGAAAGGGATTGGCCTCTAGAAAAGCACTAACTCCACGAAAAGCACGAAACTCCAGATAAGCATAAATATTTTGACTTTTCGAGTATGGTTGCCACCTGTTAAGAAAATTTCTATATTCAATATTAATAAGCGATGGTGTCAGATCTGCATCATCACGGCCAAACGTAAAAACTTAGCCTCTCGATGTGCAAAAATGTATTATCTTTTTGAGTAGAGATGCCACCTGTTTAAAAATTATAAGATCTTCACTGTTGGTTGGATAACAAAACGAGATATTAAATGAAAGGGCATGGCGTTCGTATGTACAACAACTTTGTTTTTGTGTAGCATAAAGCAAAAACGACATTTTTTGACCACGCCAATCTCTAATGTGCGGCCGCTCTTCTGTAGTAGTTGGCAGTGCACGCTACCAGGGCCTGGATTCAAGCCCTGTTCAACCCAATACTAACATATGTATAAGTAAGCTCCAATTTTCATTATTATTAATCGCGCGAATTACTACACAGATTTGGACGAGATTTTGCTTAATATAATCTGTATCAATAGGGGTATTATCTTTAGTACATAGAATTTCTATAGAGTTGCCAGTTCTCTAAAAAAACTATAAGATCTGTTCGTTGAAATACAAAAAGTGAGATGTGAAATGAAAAGGCTTGCCCTCTAGATGTTCAATAATTTATTATTCTTTGAGTAGGGTTGCCACATTGCTGAATATAATATGATTTTCACCGTTCATGGGACTAAAAAATTTGGTACCAAGTGAAAGGATATGTGCAATAAGCTTTTTTTAGTGGAGTTGGCACCTATTTAAAAATTATTACCTTACATTTAATAAGTGAAGGCATTTTTGTTAGTAACATCACATTAGCACTAGGGATGCGTATCGGCAATGAAAATTCGGTATATCGATATTGCGATATTCTAAACTCAGAATGTCTGATACCGATATATCTACTAAAATAATATCGATATATTGAATATCGGAAATATCGAAGACGAAATGGTTAATAAACATATATTGTTTATGCAAACTACGTATATTTGGAATTAAATTGCAAATAAGCATAAATTAAAATAACGAAGTTACTTTGGATAAGATGCATTTTATCGATTTTGAAAAAATAGCAACAGAGTCCAGTAACTTTGATTTACCCCTCCTCACAAGCAAGTCTAGTACTTTCAAAGAGACACACCTTTTCATATGTATGTATGTATTTCTAAAACTGAAGTACAAATAGTTCTTGAGAGTTGCAAACTGATTTAAGAAATTTTGATATTTTTATGAATTTCTGTTTTTCATGGTTACTATGCCAAAAGCTGTTTTGCGAGAACGAAAAATTTTTCCTACTAGTCAATTTTATTTTCAATTCAGAAGTCCAGAGTACGTAGAGAAAAGTTTCCGATATTTCAGATATCGAAACAAAGTATTGTATCGATATCGTATTGCAACTCGTTATATGTATATATATATATTTATATTAACCGATATGATGAACAACGATATTGATATATTGAGTATCGTATCGGTATCGCGCATCCCTAATTAGCACAGTTTATTCAAATTAGAAAAAATGCGGTATTCGGATGAGCAATAAGGTTTTATTAGGGTTACCACCTGTATGAAAAATTATAAGACATGGGCTGTTTGTTGGACTAAAAAGTGTCAAATGAATGGACTTGGCCTCCAGATGTTCAGTAAGATTTTTTTTATAAGGTCCGTTCGTTGCATTAAACACATTAGATATCAAATGAAAGTGCTTGGCAATTAAGTGTGTAATAGGGCTTTTTTAATAGCGTTGCCATCTTTTTTCTCCAAATACGAATATTTACATACTATGTACACATTCAGCGCGTGGTGAAGCCTCGCGCATACGAGGCCGGATAGTCAAATATAAAGTAATAATTTTTACTATGCATTATTTCCCTCTGTGTATGTACTGCATTAATGTTATTTGTTATTTTTGATGAACGATTATTTTCGAAACTAAAATTAATAAAAACCTATTTGAGAAACTCTATGGGACAAGACAGGCTATTCTGTCTATTGAAAATTCTATGGCTCTATCTTTAAACTTTGATGATGTTATAGATTCTTTTGCAGGACGGAAAGCTCGGAGAAAAGAAATTATAATAATAAATATCTTATCAAAATTAGATTGTTACTTCATTATAAATTTGTATGTATAAACCCATGTTCTTGAAAATAAAATTTATTAGATTTTTATGGGTCGATTACGGATAGCAACGCAACCACGGTTCTGAAAATAAAATTTGTATTACGAATAGCACTATCGTCAGTTGCTGTAGAGTTATCGATAATCGAATTTGACAGTACGGCAACCAGCAAGTGGTTGTAAACATTAATACACAGAGGAACTTCGTTTAACTCCGTTCCTAAAGCTTGCCATGTTCTTCGAATTTTCGCAAAAGAAGTCTCACGGCAATGACTTCAATTTGGGAATTTCGGATGTCGCACAGAGGGGTATTTGTCCGATTTAGGCGGCCAAAAGTCGAATTTTCCAAACGCGCTTTTTTCTTTTATATTTAAATATAGGGTGAAAAGAATATAATTCTTGACTAGATTCCGTTATTTTTTAATCCCTCTTTGCTTTAATTCGCTCGCACCGCGCTGTAAAAGTGCCGCGTTGATAATTTTTTATTGGGTTTTTAGATGTGTTTAATACAAGCCGAAGTTATAAAAAGCTGCTTTAAACCGTGTGTTAATTGTTTAAATTATATTACATTGGATAATTGTAAAGAAGATAAATACAGTACTGTACCAGTGTTCTCTAAAAGTATTCAATGAGTAAAGGGGGGTGATAGGAAAGTCAAGACGCCCAACAACGTTAAGGGCGGAGGGTTCAATATAAAAATTTGGAGAGTTACAGGGAGAATATAGTTGTCAGTACATTTAGAAAAAAATTCTCTACTTAAGGGTAAGTTTTATTAAAAATGTGTAAATATATTTTTAAGTCAGTAAAATCGTGCGAATTTTTTCTCGAAACTACATATATGTATGTATGTATCTCATTCAATCAATTCTTGTCAATATGTATGTATATATATCCAAAGTTTTCCAGCAAACGACTAACGATTTTGATGGAATTTTGTATTCAGATAATGTTTTTAATTTTTAGGGTATTTTTAGATATTTGTACAAAGTTGCCACGTATTCGAAATTATTTATGATTATTAATTCTAAGAAGGCACAAAAGATGCACTAAAAAATGAAAGTTAAAAGACATTTAAATTAAAATAAACTACTTTTTTTCTGGTTGTTTGTGTTTCCGACAGGGTAGGAGTATATACTATAGTTAGTTCAATGAGTGTATGAAATTTCTGCGTGTTAGATAAGGTGCAAATTATTTCAATAAAACTCAAGATAATGGTTGGCCCATATAGTGTTTTTTCAAATCATATGTTATTTTGAAGTTGATTTTTTAAACAGGTAGCAATCCTTCCAAATGTAGTTGAAAATTAAGCCCTTTCAAAACCATTTTGGGTGATACCCTTAGCGTAGTAATTCATTGAAATTTATTGACTTACATTTCTTGACATCATCTCATGTTCCATATCGAAATTGTTACAATCAATTTAACCTATTATAAACATTGAATTTAATTTTTAAACACGTGGCACCCCTGCTAAAAATAGTTTCAAACTATAACCTTATTAAACTTTTTAGTTTGACACCCATATTGTTATACATATTCCAGTTACCTAATTCCCTTGAATTAAAGTTGAATTTAATTTTTAAACAGATGGTCATCTCCCACATGTTGTTTTGAAATAAAGCCTTTTGAACACCATCCCGATTGATACCCATATTGTATTAACTCATTTAACTTAATTGCATTTAAATTTTTAGCAGGTGGCAACCCTTTTTATGTTCTAACCTAGGTATAAACCTTCTTCTCGCCAATACGAACACGTAGATATTAATGTATCTACAATCGGACCTCGATAAGATGGAGTCTATTGATGTCCAACTTTAAGCAACTTTACTTTCGTTGTTTTGGTGGAATACTTCGACATCCTCCCCCCCTATTTACTTGATTTTAAACATTTACAGTTTTAAATATCGTAACACGTCGTTCTAAACATTTTTAATTAAAATTTTTATAAAAATAATTTTGGCCGCCTAAATCGGTCAAATACCTCCTATCCTACCTGAAAGAAGTCTGATGAGGAAATGTGGTGATTTCCGAAATAGCTATAACTTCTACCATTTTTTTCAAATTATTGTTGCTTTTCCACAATAAGTTCTCATTAGAAAACGGCCTCAAGCTCAATAAAAATTGTTGAATATAATTGTTATAAGGCCATAAAATAACAAAAACAAATAACTTAAGGACGACCATACTTTGTATGGAAAAAATTCGTAACACCGTTATAAAAAAATTACAAAAATCAAGGCAAGTCCTAGCTACTTAAAATTTTCATCATATTATACACAATTTTAATGAACTACTAAACTGCATACATACCATTTTGTAAATATGCTGATTAAAATGTTAAAAGTTTGTGAAATTTTTGCACAAAGTCTAAAATTGATACTTATATGGTGAATGTTGAGTAATCAGCTATATTTTCATAAAAAATAATAAACATTAAATAAACTAAATAAAAATAGCAAAACTCTATGGGAAGACAATACCTGTAAATAATCGTATCATGGTGCCAACATACTTTATTGTTGCTTATTATTGCTCTGAGACAGGCATGTGAGAGAGTGAGTAGGACATTAAGAACAGGAGTTTCGAATATACTATAGACATAGATATACAATTAAATAGTAGAATTGTTAAAAACTTAAAAAGCGACCGGCTTGCTCGATATAAATTAATGGCGTTTTCTTTTCTCGAAATAATGTTGGCCTGTTTTCTTCAGCCCTTTCACAGCTTCACGTGTTAATTTCTCAAAATATCGCCCTACTTTATACTTATATAGCCATTTTTTGGGACGAAAAGTAACCGAGTGAAAATGTTACAATGTAAGGCAAAATTTTTTAATAAAAAAGAAAACGCCATAAGTTTGTAATTGATCTCTTTTACTTATATGTACTTAAGTAATACTTCTGATGTACGTTAGCGTGGGCTGAAAATCCGTTTTTTTAGAATTTTGATTAGTAATAGCAAAATTATGGTTCATTAAGCTTTAAAAAAAATCTGTGTGAAATTTGGTATTTTTTGGTCAATGTCATAGGCTCGCCCAAGTCCATCAAAGTTCAATATGCTAAAAAAATAAAAACTAATTAATACATTTTTTTACTAAAATTGCAATAGTCTTCGAAAGTATTA
>NW_016182600.1:0-5846 GCF_001687245.7 Rhagoletis zephyria | reverse complement strand
GAAGACCGCAAATAAAATTTTCTGAAGAATAAAATTTTCATTTTGAGGGATTCCTTGAATTAAAGGTCAAAACAACCTTTTCAGGTGGGAGCTAATGGATTAACATGATTTTCAAAAAAATTTCCCATAAAATTTTACTATATACGTCTTATGCTTTAATTTCGCTCAGACATTTATTTTATACATTTTTTCCACCTTCTTAAAATTCCTTCAGCCGGGAGATGAAAACTTTAGTAGGCCATAAAATAAAAATACGAGCTCAGTTTTGCAAATCCATCGTGTGTTTTATTACAGGATTTGCATACTTTCAAAAAATATTTCCAACATGTGGACTTAATTGCCATAAAACGGTCGCACAGTGATTACAATCAAAGATGTGCTCCAGTTTATGGACAACATGGCGTATGGGTATAATAAACCTATGGCAGTCGCAGAGTGGTCTTTTCTGGTAATAATGAGTTCAGCTCAATAGCAACTTTCCGCACAACACCACTCTGTAATGTGAAAATGTACAAATCTATACAAATTTACAAATCGGGTGATCCCCGCTTAAGCTGAGACAGCAGAACTTCCGCATATTGATTCCAAGTAGAAACAGTTCCTCCTAAAATTGTATGTTCCAATTCCGCGTTAGGACACTTGCATTTGTTGTAGAAATATATTTTCTCAACCTTTTCGAATTTTTCACTAGGAGGATTCTGCTTCTTAATAGCCTACATATGTATACAAACCACATTGTCTCAATGCAGACTATATTATTGATGTATATGGGGTGTTCCATACCTTAGCGGACGGGGTTCACACTTCATGTGTTTGATTTGTTTCAAATTTTTAGGGTTCATGCAAACACAAATATTAAATAAAGGTGAAATTTGAGCTTGATGAATACATTTTTAAAAACTTTACAGCACAAAAACAAAAACAAATCGATTTAATAATTTTCCAAATAACTCGCGAACGGGGCTAGGAAGAAATTTTAAAAAATCACACATACACAAAATTCTCTATGAAAAGAGATATTTTTAAAATTTTTTTCTTGAAAAATTTTTCACATACACATTTTTTGATAAAAAAAATTGTTTTTGAAAATATGCCATCTCAAAAAAAAAATTTAATTTTTTTCAATTTTTTTTTTTTTTTGAGATGGCATATTTTCAAAAACTATTTATTTTACCAAAAAAATTTGTCTGTGATAAATTTTTCGAGAAAAAAATTAATATTAATATTTCTTTTCATAGAGAATTTTAATGTGTGTCTGTGTGATTTTTTTCATGTTTTTTCTCGCCCCGCTCTCAAGATATTTGGAAAACTACTAAATCGATTTTTTTTTGTTTTTGTGCTGCATACTTTTTAAAAATGTATTAATCAAGTTCAAATTTCATCACACACGCCCCATATGCTGATTACTAAAAAAAACTTTTAAAAAATCAAATATATGAAAGATGGAACCGATATATGAAGATTATTTTATGTGATGGCAGCAGGTACTTTGTTTCGCGCTCGTTCATTGGTAATACAACGGCTTAGTTTCCCAGGCCCTGGTTTTGAAGCTATAATGTCAAGAGCCCTAAATTTTCGAAAAATCTCTCAACGTATGGTCCTTTTATACTTAAAAAAATGTCTATAAAGATTTCGGATGTGCAGTTTTGTAGCCCATTGAATTTTACTTATTACACTAAAGTGCAAATTTTAATTTGCTAAAAAAACGCGTTGATTTTTGGAAATTTGTTTAGCTCAGTGCCATGCAATTTTTCCATGCGAATTATGTTTGACAATATTTTTTTTTATATGGCAGTTTCTTCATCAAGCTAGCTTAACATAAGCCATTGTGGCCCATTCCTAAGCGTTTTAAAGAAGGTTAGAAATATTTGCGATTTCCTTACGTTCCACATGAGCTTGGCTGTGTTGCAGGAACTATCGTATGTCCAATTCTTTTACGCGTTTCTTTTAACAGTAGCTCTCTAATGAGGAGCTTGCAGGAAACAAGTGGTATGGCTAACCTCTTGCAAATCGATTAAAATAGGGTTACAATGTCCTGGTCCCATACCAAATGCATACCAGCCTGCTCTGTCATCACATTGGGCGTCTGGTATTCTTACTGTTCATATTCTGTAATTTTTATATCCTTACAACTGTATGATGTCATCATTCTTCTCTCTTTGCGTAACATGATAGTTTGTGATAACGTACTCATAAATTAAGCTGTCAGAAATCAATTACATTTAATACAAATATACGTCTCCTCAATACGATTGCGCTGCCGGGGTACAAGCTTTGATGCTTCCTCCTAGTAAAAAAATACGATAAAGAGCTCCAAATACTTATGTTAAGATATACACACTGCCGCAAATGAAATAGTTAGCAAAATCAGTTTAGCTATTTACTCAACAAACTGAAATTGCCAAATGATAAATGTCCCATTCGTAGCTGTTAATCAGTTGGTGAATATCCCGAATGAGCGGTTATGTGTGTAAGTATGTATATCGTTTTGGCCGCAGCTTCAATGCATAAAATCAAGTGTCCATACCGACCTACCGGTCTGTTGCGTTTATATTTATTTATGTATGTATGTAGCTATATTGCCCTGTGATAAATCAGCACGTCTGTATACAAACATATGTAGTGAACAGCTAGAGTGGACATTTATCAAAAGGCCAGTTGGCCAATATTGCTTCCGGACCAGGTCAGTTAAGTTGTGAAAATCATGGTTTATCTTTTCCATTGCATCGCAACGCTTTTTCACTGCCCTCCCATTTCTATTTAGTACATATACCGGAAATAGATTGTTTACATGGCGCTAGCATAGTGGCAATGTTGTTAGCCACATTCAACGATGGCCGGAATTTCGCAAAACATCTACTTTAGTCTCCAGTTTTATTGGTTTATCCTGCTTTCGTATACATATGTATGTACATGCATATGTAGGTGTCGATGTGTATGTGCTTTGGACACTTGGCATTTTCTACAATTTCATTTGCGATCAACCGGCATATCTACAGAATTCTTTGACTAACTAACACAAGGCCACAAACCCAAGTGTAAGGTAAAAATTGTCTGTAAAATAAGCGTACAGAGGCAATAAAAATTTCATTTGCTTCATTTCAATTTCAGAGTTATAATCCGGTTTGCTTTTCATATTATATCTCACATTGGCGTATACTTTCTTATTATGGATTTAAAGCAGTGCCAGGCAAAATACACAGGCACACATTGCCTCATGTAACTACTGGCTGCTTGTCACTGATTTTAAGAAATATCTGAAATAAATAGCGATTGTTTTATAATGTATAGTAAGACGTTGTATAACCTGGCTTACTATTTTCAACATTACACGTTTTTTAAATATTTTCTTTATATAAAATCTTTTTCATTTATTGGATTAGTTAAATTTGGTTAATCGATAAAATTAGAGCTTAAAAAATTTATGTTATGCAATATCCTTCAGTGAGGAGAAAAATGCAGAGCCAAGCTTATTCTCGATCTATCTAAAGACGCACAATAACATTAGACATATACCGTAGATGATGACGTTAAGGACATCTGCATACTCAGTTGGTCTAGATGCCTTGCCACTCATTTCTACTTTGCAAATTATTATTTTTATTACAATCATCCATTCATTTATTGAGTACCTAAATATCGAAAATGTGTCTTTTCCCCCCTTCTAAAAAAATTTCTTTTTACGACCTGAAAATTGCATTTATTTATATAGATAGTACATGCAACCTACATATGTAGACTACAAACACGCCATATAAAGTCGCACATAAAAGGCTGCAGTTTTACGGCTCACTACTTTATATTGTAAATTTTATCATTCGCCCACCGTGTGGCAATATTAAGACTTTTTTATTAAGACACTTTTTCCAACAGACCGCAGTGTTATCTGGTGTTTCTTAATTAAATTTGCCAATTTTACGCTGATCTTTAAACTACAATGACATTACCACCTCGCTTTCATGGCAACCTCAACCATTGTCTGCTACTTACTTTCTTAATTTACAATTTTATTCTCTTTTTTTTTTAGGTCTTTCTTCTGGCGCACTGTGAAGATAATGTCCTTTATGTGCGCACATTGGCCACAGGCAAGGAATTGCATGCGCTCAAAGGACACAAGTCGCAGGTAAGATAAAAATATACAAAAACTACAAATAAATGTTGAACTTTAAGAAAGGGAGTGAAAATCTTTAGAAATGATTCAATTACTTGGAAGGAAAATAAAAAGCGTGTAAGGTGAATAGAATTGAGCTGAAACATTCATTTATATGTGTTTTTTTTGCACACTACATTAAATACATATACATATGTAGTTAGTGTCAAAGGACATATGCGACAAGAAAACTATATTTAGATTGCATAGATTGACGGCCATAGGGAAATTCATTTACAAACCCCTTTGGGCACAGGTAAGTTGGGGCGAGAAGCAGAGCAGCACGGATTACATCGCACCCTGCTTTAATTGGGAACGAAGGTTTTCGTATAACGATTGCTGAACAGGAATGGCGCAAAGGAATGAAACCAAACCGTAATACCTAAATATTTTCACGGAAAGCTTTAACATGGTAATGGGATTGGAACTGAATGTTAGGCGGACAGTAAGATTACCTGACCACTGCATTATATTTCAAGCAGATATTTGCTATGAGGATAACAGCAGATCTGGCATAGAGAGAAATTAAAATCAAATCAAAAATAACCTTATACGTACATAGACAGTCAGGCGGCAATTAAGGCAGTTAAGTACCTCATGGAGTATTTTATCCACAACGTCCTTTGCAGTCGGGATGCCGTTCAAAGGCTGGCCGCAAACTGAAAGCTGCATATCTAAAGGGAACCCAACCACAAAGGAATAGAGTATAATGAAATAGCAGATGAGGATTCCGAGAACGCTATCAGTCTGAGTCTCGAACAGACAATTCAGGGCTAGATGAAATAAGTTAACCACCTGCGAAACTGCAAAAATTATTTGCGAAAACAGCAAAAGCCACCAAGGAAGGATTGTAGGGTTATTACCAGATTGTTTACTGGGCATATCTGGGTGGTAGAGAATGGATATCGCTAACATGGACGGGTGCCAGAAGTATCGTGAGCGGGAGACCAGGGAAACCTTAGAAAATCGTCTCTGCTGATGAGCCGCCTTGTCAAAAACAAGCCAAAAATACCTAGGGGCCTATAAATCTCAAAAGTAGAGCTGAGATTCGCAAAACGCATCGTTTGTGATATCTACTTCGGCTTCATATGGCAACACTAAGAACCTACCACTCTATGTGTGGCTCAATCCCGGACAAATTAACCTAATCTAAACTAACGCAGGCATGACCGTCTATGCATCTCTCAGAATTTTCAGACCAATCAGTCTCTCTTCATTTATTTAGAAGATCCTTGCGAAATTAATTGTGTTCCCCTTTAGAAACCAAATTATTTGGGAACGTTTGTACTTTAATCCGTATACCCACTGAAATCGCAGATTGGTAGAAGAAGCCCTGCACTCAATTATAGAATGTAACAGAATGATTATGCACAGGCTTTTAAGTAACGGGTGATTTTTTTGAGGTTAGGATTTTCATGCATTAGTATTTGACAGATCACGTGGGATTTCAGACATGGTGTCAAAGAGAAAGATGCTCAGTATGCTTTGACATTTCATCATGAATAGACTTACTAACGAGCAACGCTTGCAAATCATTGAATTTTATTACCAAAATCAGTGTTCGGTAATGTGTTTCGCGCTTTACGTCCGATTTATGGTCTACATAATCGACCAAGTGAGCAAACAATTAATGCGATTGTGACCAAGTTTCGCACTCAGTTTACTTTATTGGACATTAAACCAACCACACGAATGC
>NW_016182599.1:0-5847 GCF_001687245.7 Rhagoletis zephyria | reverse complement strand
ACCTGGCAACAAATGAATTTTCATTAAAATTCTTGTTAGAAAAAAAAAATAAAAAAAGAGCAGAAATAAACACCCACAACTGTCACTGAAAGGTTGCTTGCTGCATGCGGCGTCTGTTGATCAGTGTACGTCACTTGCATGCTGTTAACGGAATTCTGTGGGAGTTCCGTTAGTGACACTGCCCAAAATCAAGTTAAAGGTGATACAACAAAAAAAAATAAAAGTTCCCAACTTTGAGTGCTGACCAAATGAGTTTTGCAAATAAACATTTACCGAATCAATTGATATTTTACTGCCAACATTTAGGCTCTTACATTTTAGCGCAAAATAGATACAAAAATGGTCATAAAAATCGGCCAGTAAAATTTTTGGGAATAATGTTTAGGTATAAAGGCATCAATTTAGCTATAGAATCTTGTGCTGTGGGAAGGCCAACCTGGCTAAAAAATGTCGTGATCAAAATAGATTGTAGAAGCAACTGAGGTAGCTGCTCGCGAAGGTAATATTTAGTCATTATTAAGAAAAAAAAATTACAAAAAAGGTAAAATATAATCTGAGTTCACGTTGTATCTTTTGTTTGTTTCTAAAGTTGGCACTTAACTTAATTTAAAATAAATTTATTTTATTGATTTCGTAAAGTGGATTTTTTAGCGAAATTTTAAGCCGACTGACATTAGCTACTGCTAAGTATAAAAGCAAAATAAACATGTTTTAACATAATTGATTATATTTAACGACTCTTTGTTTTAAATTCAGAACATAAAAGTTAATTTAGTGCCCAATCTGATAGTTATCTACTAAGCTCAAAGCTAAGAAAAAAGTAATAACTTTACGACCTTGCATTCGAGCCTTTTAAGCACTACAGGCTCGTGCGCAGCGTTATTGTGAGGGGGTTGGTTGATGTCTTCGGGAAGACTAAGACTGACAGCGCCGCCATCGGAGAAATTCCAAGAATTCCAACCCCCTTCCGGAGTAGTCTGGCGGTGAAGAAAGTTGTTCAGTCGCCTGTTTTCTTAGATGAACGCACGCCTAACGACCATGCGCCAAATACTGAAAATGACCCGCAGAAAGATAATTGACACATACTGTATTCTGGTCGATTTCCCAGTGAAACTAAAACGACTGCGTCGTCGAGCCACACGTCCAGTTCCATCAGCTACGCAAATTTAATGCTTGTAATGTCAATGGATTTTATTTCGCTTTTTAAAAGGTAATAATGTCTATTGACTTTATTTTGCACTAGTATGCGAAATAGTGTCAATTGACCTTATTACCATTGATATTTTTACCTGTCACCATATTTTATTACTAAGTATATCGATTTCAGTTGGCTGGCACAAAATAAAAAACATCTCCTCTCGTAAACAAAGCCCTGCTACCCTTGTGGAAAATTGGACTCGGTATAAAGGCGGCGAACAATACTCAGATAAACCAGACCAAAATATGTACACTGCGTGCAAAAAGTATTGGCACAGCAAATTTTTCACAATATATGCAACAATTTTTTTCTAATATTTTTCCGCCAATTTTTTATAAAAATACAACAAAAAAACATTAAAATATAATTCCAAAACTTTGCGCAAAACTCAACTTTTTCAACCTTTTAATCAGATTTTTTAGAATTTTTTTCTAGCCGAATCAATTTTATTATAATAAAGTACAAGTTTTAAGTAGCTAGGAATTATCGTTGATTTTTGGCAATTTTCTTACGCAGTCTCTTCCATACAAAAAAAAAAATTTCGAAAATACTTTATATGGAAAAAATGCAAAACCCCTTCAACAAAAACAATTCTAAAAAATCAATGCGACTTTTTACTAACTCAGAACTACCAGTTTTTTGCTAGAATTTAATGAAAACTGCATACTTAAAAGGTTGAAAATTTGTTTAGGAATAATATTTTCATACTTTTTGTTGTAGAATGAACCATATTTTTATAAAAAATTGGCGTAAAGCATTAGAAAAAAAATGTATGCTTATATTGTAAAAATTTGCTGTGCGCATACTTTTTGCCTGCAGTGTACATATTATCCAAAACCGGTTGTATAATTTACTTTGGACTAGACTTCATAATAAGGAACTTTTCTATGTATGTATGTACGTATACATAAACATGCACACACGTTCTTACGTTCCTGCACTTAATTAATTCACCACCAAATCGTTTAAATGGGCACTCTAACAAATTGAAGTTAATTAATCTAGAAAGTGAAAGCACAACTTATAAATTTCTCGAAACGATTTTCTCTGATATGACTTGCGTAATGGTGAAATGATGCTAATGTCAGCAGCATCTTGTATGATTCCTAGCAATTGATATTTATGATTCATGCGTAGGTTTGTATTTAATTCCTCTCAACGATGGCATGAAGATTTATTTTAACATTGCGTTCGCAATGCATAATTGAATATTCAAAATGCATGTCTTATCCCATTTTATGATGTGTGAAATTATGCGCAGCGATGATCACATTCTTATCGCTAAATATTCACAAGGGTTCTTTTTTAATTTATCGTCATACTTTCTAACTGTTAAGCCTTTTTTTTAAAGGGAAGTAAATAAATCTAAAGAAAACAATAAAAATGCACGTTCTATGTTTTATATTATTATTTGAAGTTTTTTTTTGCCAAAAACATATGTGCTTGCAAAATATTTAACCTTATTTGCCAACTTCTCAGTAATTTACAATCTTACGCATATGCACGCAATTCCATTAATGCATACAATGCAGCCACTCATATAGGCTAGTAATTTATCATTTGGCAAATGTCACAAATGCAAAATAAACTACTATTGTATGCAATATTTCTTTAAAATGTCAAAACAATGTGAGTTAAATATACTATATATGCGGTATATTAATGTTGGATAGATATACATACTTAGCTAAAAGCCGCATTAATGTTTTGCTCATTGAGGACAATTGGGTCAGTGCTACTTTGTTGAGCAAGTTTTCGAGGTGAATGAAGGTGAAAAGCAACATAAATTATGGATTCAAATATTATGCAGGTGTTTACTAATAGTTTGAAATACAAAAAAAAATCCATTTAAGTATTTCCATAAATGGAAAAATATTTGATGGTAATTTTGCTTCTACGAGTGAAAAATATGTGACTGTTAGCATTAATATCAAGAATTCATCATACATATAAATATAGGGTGATGCAAATATTTGAAAGCGAATATTTTTTATAGTTTTTTTTCAGATAATTCGTACTACAGGCTTTGGCAAACTTGGTCACGGAGCGATACTCTGTTGAACAACTCGTTGAAGTAATCCAAATGTTGATGCTGATTAAAAAAAAAAAAAGTCATCATGCGCCATGCGGCGCATTTTCTTCTACGTGCCACACAGCGCATACAAAAATGGCCCTATTGCGAACATCTACGCTCTTATTGAATCACCCTAAACATATAACAATGTGGTATTAAAATACATATTTATGTAGGAATATTGTACAATTTACAGTTAACAGTTTACAGTGGTTTAAGGATGCAAATGTGGTAATGAAAACCTTTTTAAATTAATTTTAAGGAAAAGCAAACTGAGGAAAGATTTGAGGAAAATACTATATTAACAGTAATTTGAAAACACTTTTTTCGCATGAGTGCCGACTCCCAAAGAAATGTTCAGAATATAAATCCTCCCTAGAACTACGATGGGTAAGAAGAAATCAGAGGCAGAAACTCGATCACATTTAAGGCCGCGGCTTGATCCCGCAGAGACGAAGATTGACATTTGGAGGGAAGACATTTCTCAACGCTTTTGAACAAGAGGAAGTGAGACGAGACTATACTGTGACCGGCTGGATTGGGTCATGGCTGAGCGCCTTCAGGAGCTTACAGGGCGTAGTATGTCGGATAAGCAGTACGGGTTAAGAACAGGGCGCAGTATTGGGGACGCGTGGTTAAATGTCAAAAGTTTTGTTAGATATATTGCCAGTGAATATGTTATTAGCATATTTGTGGACGTACGGGGAGGATTTAATTATTTGAGTTAGGATAAAGGAAAGATTGTCGTTGAGTCGCGCGCCAGTCATCCGCTTAAATGGAATCAGTCCCAGGTACGAAACGACAGTCAAATACTTGGGCTGTTGATGGGCGAGCGGATGAACTTTGGTATGCTTTAAGGAGTAATTTATGGGGTCCATTCGGAGGGTTGTGCATGTGGTACGCTGAGCAAGGATGCCAGGCACGTTGTTTTTGAATGCCTAATGTACTCTGACAATAGGTATTTATATAAGATGGTAATTAGATGGACAGATGGACGATGTATTTTTAACGATGCCTCTCGATGTGGCAGCATATTGAAAGCATGGGGGACTTTTCGCGAGAGGTCTTTAGACGGTGAAGACGCGTGAAGCTTTGAGGGGTAAATGCGCGGGTGTTGGCGACCAATCCAGAGGGGTATTAAAACTCAACTGGAAGTAGTTTCGACTACGAGGTCTGACCGCACACTTAATTCCGGTACTACGGGAAACACGAGTCCGCAGAGGTTACTCTGGCTTGTTCTCGGGTACGTCCCCTCGGGGAGTATCGTGGCGTTTGTGGTTTAAACCAAAATGCGGGTAGAGCCGACTTTGGTTGGCTCGATGTGGAGTTGCATTGCAACCGGGGGCCGGTTGCAAAGTACGGAGAAGGTTTAGATAGGCCTAGAACCCAATAAAGGTGGTTAGTATGGCCATTTAGCACTGCCACTTAGTACTGAGATGCTTGCATTTCGGGGCGCTCGTCAACGCATTATTATGGTCCGCTGTGTTTTTCAGCATCGTGGTGTTAAATATGCCGTCTTCGGCAGATACCCACGTAAAATTCATCTGACGTTGTGACCGTATGCATTGTTCAAGGCTGGAGACGAATGGCTGGTAGACGCCACATCGTCAAAAGTAGGTAGGGCTTATCCGTGCTGTTCGATATCNTTGTGACCGTATGCATTGTTCAAGGCTGGAGACGAATGGCTGGTAGACGCCACATCGTCAAAAGTAGGTAGGGCTTATCCGTGCTGTTCGATATCAAAGGAGTTTCAAGGCAAGGTGACTAACTGTCGTCAAATTTTCTTTAATCATATGTTGGCAAGCGTAAAATGAGCTGCGAACTTAAACACTTATGATATTGACATCGCAAGCCGTAACACCAGTGCACTGAGCCCAGAATTTTCCGAACTAGAGGTATAGGTGACAAGTTTTACAATGCCACGGACATAAAACGGGTGCATTAAGATTGAAAGCTTCCGATGGGTTGAAAAGATTCTTCTTAGGTTAGGTTGGGCGGCAGTTCAGAAATAGGACTCACTTACACTCAGGGTCCTTTGTGATACCGCGTGTACCGCATGAGGGTTTTTAACTATCCCCTTTCCCCTGTAAACCACTCGGTGCTTAGCAAGAATGTGCAAAGGCATCTGACGTTCACCGCTTTGAGGTCATCTAGATCGTCGAAGAAATAGCTTTTGCTCTCCGTTTTGATAGAGCGGGTGGCAATGACAGAGAAGATGTGGGATGGTTTCCTCCATGCAACTTCTGCAGTAGTCATTCCAGGGTGCGCCCAGCCTAGCTGTGTGTAATCCGACCAAACAATGTTCGGAGAGAACTCCAGTCACTATGCGAATGTCCTGCCTCCTTAGAGTAAGTAGAGACTTGGCGCGTTGGGCGTTCGTGGCGGGCCAGAATGTTTTGGTCATTGGCAACTACTATGAATTTTTCATTCAGTAGATATTTGCATGATGGCAGAGGGATTTCGAGAGTATCGCTCGTTAAATGACGCGCGCGATCGTCAGCCTTGCAGTTCCCTGATTGTCGCAATGGCCAGGTACCCAGCCATCATGTGTGCAGAATATCTCAGCAATCTCGTT
>NW_016182597.1:0-5848 GCF_001687245.7 Rhagoletis zephyria | reverse complement strand
TTTTTATGCATGTTTTCACACTTGTTTGCTTTCTTTTTTGTTGGTTTTTTTGTGGTTTATGTTTTAAAGATTTTGTTTTTGTCACATACTTTTGTTTTTCTTTTTTTTTGTTGCGGCCTGCTGCACAGAAATCTGTTCAGCATTGCCTGGAATGTGACATATGTATACATAACTGAAAAAAGAAAACAAAAAAGAAGTCACTGCATACAAATTTTTATTCGGGTTTATTGTTTTTTTTTTTTTTTTAATGCCAATTCTTTCGATTGTCACTCTTTAAGGTAGCACTTCTGACTTAGCTTAAATTGTCTGACAGCCAGTTGAGGATGAGGTGTGAAGTTGTTATATGTCAGCGCGCAAATTAATTATAATTTACTATGTGATTTGCGATGTTTTTGCTTTCATTTAAGTGAGTCAGCGTACTGCTTGAAATTTCGTAAAGAAATGCTAATTAAGAAGATAAACTTTTCTTATGAAATATCTTTAAATAAAAAGTTTACGCATCAACGTACATCAATTACGTATACGTGATTATTTTACATTCTACCTCCTCGCTCTCTCTCTCTTTCTCTTTAGAAAATTATGTTACTCTTACCACACGCTGCGCTGCGTCGCACTTGCCTGCCAAAATTGCTTGCATTCTTTGTAGTCACGGGAAAAGTGAAAAAAAAAACTTAAAAGTGAAATTAAAGAAGATACTTTCTTGCGAAATTCCCATGACTCACCCAGGCAAATAAATCTTAACGCTTCGTAAACATTGCATATTCAAAAATTGAGGGGAAGGTGTATCTGCACATACCCAACAAAGCAAGAAAATGTTAAATACAAATCGGACAATATTTCAATATCTAGAGTTTATAAAATAAAAAATGTAAATGTAGTAAGTGCGCTTTACACACACACACACACACACACATAAGTTTGTATATATAGATATGTGCATCGAGACTAAAATTTGTATGTGATATCTGTGACTGTGGTATTACCGATTGAAGGTGTGAGACTGAAAAAAGTCACTTATTTGATTTTTTAAGGACCACCCTAATGTACATATGTGAGCTAGGCCGATTTGAAAATAGTCCAAAAATCTCATTATTTTGATTATGTATGATTTTTAAACATTTTTACTTAGACATTTTATGCTTAAACTCGTTAATCATCAGAAGTGATTTTTTAGAAAAAATATTTTTAAAAACTAAAAACTAAAAAAAAAAAATGTAAATCTGCACATTTTTACGAAATATTTTGGCAGGGGGTTAAAATATAATACGTTTTTAAAATACCGGTGGAAAACCACTACCGATTTTTTGTATGGAAAGTAATGCGCCCTAATGTGCATCCATACTTTGTTATGTATATGCAAAGTAAACCTACCGTTTCAGTTTTACAGCTTGGCTTCCTTTTAGTCGTCATGATTTCCCTTGAGCATCAAAGTATTCTCTCTTTTTTCGTACACCCATTGCCATCATCATCCTTGCTAACCAAATCATACATTTTCCCATTCAAAATGAATTCATCAAACTGTCTATCTTCGCTGCATATTTGCTACAATTTTCACTATTGATTTTATCAAATTGAATTTTGTGCTCATATTCCTCTTAGCATTTGTATCCTACAAAGTGCATTTTACGTATTCCATAAGTATTTCTGGCAGCTTGGCAAAGCATGAATTGGTATTCCTAAAATCTTTGTATACAATTTACAATATACATTTTCGGTGAAATCGTTCTTGGGAATGTAAGTGTATATAGTATAAGTCACAACGGCAGCAGTCAAACAAAAAATTTACGTCAGAGAGTGCTGACAAAAATGACTTTTGCTAATGATACTTCGTACTATAGCAAACTTGCGTCCATGGTCTTCAGGATTGCAAATACCTCAGCCTGAAAGAGCGAAGCATACTCCCCAAGAGAAAAGTGAAGCTTATCCCCTTTAACTTCGATAAGCATCCTAGATCAGGACCCAGAGTCAGTTTTGGAGCCATCAGTGAAAACTCTTGTGAAAAAGCTTGTCATATTTAAAATTTCAAATTTTTGTATGTTTATTGTTGACTAGCAAATATCCGAGGTGCTGCACTGCGCCTTAAAATTGCTTTTGTGTTGTTTGATACTCGTAGGGTAATATTTCATTTATTTTACCAATTTAATATAGTCAAAATTTTCAAACAGGTGGCAACCCTCCTCGAAAAATATTTTCGCAGTAAACTTTCCTAAACCTCTTCAGTTTGATACCCATTTTTCAATATTCAATTTATCTTATCAATTAAATTGAATTAAAGCTTTTATACATGTGGCAACCTTCAACAAAAATATATTTTGGAATGTAAGCCTTCTTAAACCCCCTTGGTTTTGGCAGCCATATTTTTACCTTTTTTTAGGCCGATTGTGCTGCCTTTTACACTATATACTGGTTATGTAAGCTGAAATATTTTTGCCAAAAATGGTATCGTTACGTGGCGCCAGGGTCAAGGTATTTTGAAAAACCGTATTTATACTCTTCTTTGTTTCACATTTGGCATGTTAAGTTGAAACGTAATAAGACAAAAAATGGAACCGCTGGTGGTGCTGATGTCAAAATAAAAAGTACACTGCGGGAAAAAATATTAAAATCAAATAGAAACGTAATTGATCTTACTATAAACATCAACGAAAGTACTGTATATTGGTAAATATTCAATTTATTTCGCGCATATTAAAATGACCGCTTTCGTTCTGAAAAAGCATCCGTGAAGTGAATAATCAAGACAAAAACTAAAAAAAAAATATTTAACTTGCATGTTGCCTGCAGTGGAATTCGAACCCTGACCATCTCTGGATATCAACAAATTGTGGCATGTATCTTTGCGCACTCAGCTACACCCAGGCATATAAATTCGCTTTCAAATGTTGAATATCCATCAACACCACATGTACTATGTATGAGTGTGTGTGTTGTCACCGCTCTCAGAGCGGCGCTCTGCATGCTTGGGGTGCGTATGTACACTCATATATATACTCAGATGTGAGCAGTCAAATGCGTGCGTAATAAATTTTGTATGAAAATATTATTTTTAAATTCGAGCATTTTTAAACGATAATCAAATATAAAGTATTCATTTTACTACTACGTTCGACATAAAATACATGTTTTCTTCCCGTCGAAAATTCTTTCAAAAACAATATTAAAAAAACTGTTTCAATGGAAATTTTAGAAACGTAACGCTTGGTAACGACACGGCAGATAATTCAGCTGATTAAACATAAAGCAGAAAATAACCATATTTACATATTTCTATGATTGTATGTACATATGTATGGCTACTTACCCTTTAGGAAGTGAGAGCATTACGCCATTCATGACGAAAACATTCCGCAGAATCAAAGAAACATTACTCTTGGTTGGACAATCTATTTCTTTTTAACACACGATGCCATTGGGAAAAAGTATCCCCGCTCGCTGATAGCAGAAAGTATAGAGAAACGTACAAAGCTACTCATAAAATGAATGCGACATCCCTATGGAAACAAGGACTTTTCACGAGAAGTGATAAGGAATGTTGGACTTTATGTATTTCCAATCGACATTTTTACTCAAATAAGGAATATTTTCATTTTACTGCCAAGTATAAGCCTTCCCCATTTTCCAAGGGGGTACGTTGTTATGCAGTATAAATATGCACATACAATGTATATTATATATGTATATGTACATACATATGCCTGTAAGAAGGCATTAATGACTTTTGCTGATGAGCTGCGCTGTAATCCTATATATATATATATATAAATATAATCAAATCGATGAATAATTCTCACACCAACGTATTTTGATTCTTCGGTGGTTACAACAGAAGCAATGATAATGTAAATAATGTGAAATGGAAAAACGCAATGGCCGTAGCGTCTGTGGTGTATGTGTGGTAGAGTGAGTCAGGGGCGCATGGTGTGTGGCATTCTGACAGCCATCAGTCTCAAAAATTGTTCTTGGCTACTGCAGATTTTTTAGTTCTCAACAATTTAATAAAATAAATTCGTGCCTAAATCCAATACAGATGTACATAACTAAACAATTTCTTATATACGAAGATGCATATAAGAGACGAACGCGGGACTAACTATTCAATCCCAATCCCGCCCATCCCGACATAAAATTTTAGGTTCCGCACTGACCCATTCCGATATTTTTCAGATTTGGACCGCGAGTACCGTGGGTCTCAATATTTATTACTAAATAAAATTCATATGGCTTTCAAATTAATTTCAAATGAGTACTACACAAGTACTTGAATACTTTTTTCTCGAATACACTAGATACTTTCGTCCTCTGGTGATTCTGTTTTGAGTTATGGGTTTTATGATTTTTTTCCGTTCCGCAAATTTCTAAAGACCTACCCAAGCACATTTTTTTTTAAGATTTAATTGTGATGCAGAAAAGTTCTTAGAGCGGATAGGATGTACAGTCAGCGTCAAAAATATGCATACCCTTACATTTTGACTATTTTTTTTTATTTATTTTTTACATGCCAAATTTTTCTTATGTTTTTATAAAAATGAAGTGCATTCAACAGTAAAAACCAGAGGTAACATTTTTTTCTTAATTTCATACAGAGTCGGGAAAATTTTAGAAATACGAAGAAATTTTCATAAAAGTTTAATTATTTTTCTTAGGAAACGTTTGAGTATGTATTTGTGTATTTAGCCCATTAAATATGAATTGAAAATTTTTTGAGATTTTTTTTTGCCGAGCTTGTTGCGTTTTTTATTAGAGGTTTATCTTAGACGATATCGTACAATAACATTATACGCGTGTTTTTTTATCAATGCTCTGCAAATATGCATTTCGCACGTTCACGCTACTTATAATTCTCATAAATTTTATACACAATGCGCGTGTACAGGAACAAGGCGACAGATATGCGTGAGTCGTTTGTTAATTTATAATACAAATGTATTATCAAATGTATGTATGTATGTATGTATACATTANAGGTTAGGTTACCTTGATTGTTCTAATCCAGCACATGAAAGGCCACACTTAGGTCGTCATGGGCCCATTATGATACCATAGTAGGGACTTCTTGCGGTCCTCATATAACCATAAGAAGGATACAAAATCGTAGATACTGACTGAGTGCAGTTCAGCCAGACATTAAAAAGAAGAGAAAGCGGGACAGTGGCATAGGTAATGCTCCACGATTTTAATTTCCTCCACATCATGGCAGCTACGAAAGTAATCGTTTGACTGCATACCCATTCTAAATAATAGTGTTAGTTCCCATCAGCCAGTGAGAACTTCAATTAGCAGTACCTATCTTAGGCAGATGGAAAAAAAGATATAACGAAGACAAATTTAATATTAGGCGCAGAAAGATCGAAGCGTAGAAGAATACGCCAAGGTAGTAGAATTTAGTTAGTTCTGTATTCCGTTTTTCCAGATCAGGTCATTTTCCTAATTTTTATGAAAACGAATTTAAACTTTAACAAGGAAAAAATTAAACAAACAACGATTCTTTTGTAATTTTTCATTCGTATTTTGCAAAAAAAGCAAGCTGCTAACGATAAAAACAGTTTTGAATGGTCAAATGAAAATGTGCGCTTATCTCTTTTGTGAAATACGAACAGAAAATATATAATGTTACTCATACGCCATATGGTACATGGCCCTACTCGTACACACTCGTACATGACGTACGAGTAACATTTTTCATGCTAAAGTTTGGGAAAATGACCTGATCTAGAAAAATGGTGTACAGATTCGTAATCTACGACCCAAAATTAAATTACGTGTGTCGGCGTTTTTTTTTGTGTAATATTAGCTTCCCTGCAGTGTTATTGGAAACTATCTATGAGCGCGAACTTACCACGGACGTGGA
>NW_016182596.1:0-5848 GCF_001687245.7 Rhagoletis zephyria | reverse complement strand
TTTTTCTAACTTTTCCTTTAGTTTAGCGCTGTAACCTATTAAGTTATATATTTTCATTTATACATGTGAACTGTTTTCAATGAGCATTTTTTCATTTGCTCCAGAATTTTTGGGTACATTTTCTTATAGTACCTCTCATTCTTTTTTATATTACATATATACACTCCGAAGTTCGGGATAGTATTTTGAATATACCAGCAATATATGTAAATGTAGTGGCGGCTGCTGCATTACGCAGAGCCTGAGTTCAAGCCCAGTTTTTTCTAATAATGGTTGCCCCTCTGTTGGTAATAGTAAACCTCCGAGTGTATTCTGTCATGGAAACAACTTCTCATTAAAATACAATTGCCGTTCGGAGTCGGCGTAAAACTGTCCTTTACTTTGTGTGACAAAATCACGCACGCTGCATTTCGGAGGAGAAGCTAGGCCAAACACTAACATATTGTTCAAGGGCTAATATGTATATCGTCGTTTAAAGTACAAAAGCGCGTATCGTGGTTCTGCAAAACCTCGGAACTGAAATTTGTGCCAAAAAAGATATTTGGTCATCGGAAGCTCCTGACATCAAGCCCTTAGCCATTTATAATAAAATATCGATACTGAGACATAAGGAGAGAAGATTATTAAGTTTAAAAGTTAAAAGAGAGAACCGTTTTTAATTAGGACATGTTTCACTCTCTCCTATAAAATTTAGGCAACCTCACATGCGAGGTTTTGCATTTCCTTGATGCGCGGTTTTGTACTTTAAACGAAGGTATGTAGAAGTATTGCATACATATTTTGGTGCCTTTCAAGTATAAAATCCACTGAGAAACGGAAGAAAACGGCATCCCTATGATTTCAACTTATGCCAAACGTTTCGTAAACAAGAAATTCTGAACAAAAAACTGTTTTTCCATAAAGATGTTTAAATGGAAGCATTACAAATATGGAAAAATAGCAATCCACAAGGCTTTATTGGCAGTAGGTCCTTTTTAAAGCACATTTAACAAAAAAATAAGCTTCTAGTTTCGAAGCTAGCAGAAAATTGTATTTTTTTATTTGTTGTTTACAAACAAAATATTGTCCAGTATACAAGTCAAAATTGTTAAATATTTATCGTTTTCATTCATTTCTTCATAGAGTTGGTGCTTCTTTTATAGGAAAATTCATACGGCTTATGAACAGATTCATACCATGTAAATGCGCCATTAAATATTTATCGTTTTCATTCATTTCTTCATAGAGTTGGTGCTTCTTTTATAGGAAAATTCATACGGCTTATGAACAGATTCATACCATATCATAGTTTTTTCTAAAGATATTTTTACACCAGAGTACTCCGCCCATTCGGAGATGCTTCTTAAAATATTTTCAAATAACTCTTTTGATTCCGCGGCGTTGCTTCTTTTGCCGAGGAAGTAAAGATCGTCTGCGTAAAGACAGTGGTCGACAAAATTGTGGCTTTTTATAATATGACTGATCTGGTTAAAAGCTATGGAGAAGAGGACAACCGAAAGTGGAGAACCTTGCGGAACTCCATTTTCCAATGGGAAAATGTTAGAAAAAGTGTTACCCATCCTAACCCTAAATCGCCTGCTTGATAGGAAAGCTTTAACAAATCGGAAAATTTTTGGGCCTACTCCCCAGGTGTGAAGACATTTAGGAATAACGTGAGAGCCGATGCGGTCAAAAGTTTTCTCGAAGTCTACTGATAGAATAGAAGGGTGAAGCCGCGCGGACAGAGCTTTGGTTACATAGTAGTCTATGTGGAGAAGGGCGTCAGTGGTGCTTCGGTTAGGCTGAAAGGCGACTTGGCATCGATCAATGAGCTGCAGCGAGTTTGAAAACCAGGCAATGCGGTTGGCTGTAATACGCTCCAGAACTTTGGAAAGGCAAGATAGTAACGATATTGGCCTATATCTATTAGAGGATAGTAGGCTCTTATTCGCTTTGTNATGAGCTGCAGCGAGTTTGAAAACCAGGCAATGCGGTTGGCTATAATACGCTCCAGAACTTTGGAAAGGCAAGATAGTAACGATATTGGCCTATATCCATTAGAGGAGAGTAGGCTTTTATTTGCTTTGGGTATGGGGATTATCGTGGCGATTTTCCAGTTCTGTGGGATCACACCCGAGTCTAGAAGAGAGTTATATAAAGATAATAGACGAGCTTTGGCAGAGTTTGATATGGGCTTTNTAATAGACGAGCTTTGGCAGAGTTTGATATGGACTTCATCATCTTATAGGAAATGCGGTCGAAGCCAGGGGTTTTGCCTTTGGCTTTGCCGAGGCACATGGTTAATTCTATGCTGCATATAGGTTTTTCAATAAGCACGGCGTTTGGATGCGAGTCTGGGAGCGTTAAGCTTAGTTGGTGGATGGAATTTTTAGAACACCTGAAACTGTTGGAGAAATTAGAGTCGGCTGAATAGTTAGACCAGTCAGCAGCGAAGTGGTTGGCAATTATTTTTGGGGCAGATAAGGTAATGTTAATGGTTTTAATGATAAAAGGGGGTTTTGAAGTGTTTCTGTTACTGAGCCTGTTAACTTTGTTCCAAATTTCGGCGACTGAGGAATTCGGATTAATGGATTCGGTAAATTTGGTAAAGCTGCGTCTTTTTTCTAATTTCATCTCTTTCCGAAATTTAGCATTGGCCTTTTTAAATATAACAAGGTTTTGATGTGTGGGGGTTATTTTGAATCAGTACCAGGCTTTCATTTTTTCTGATCTGGGATTTGCGAGATCTCTATTCTATTCTATGAAGCGAGTAGCTTGCTTGGGAGTCCGTTGCTCTAGTTCGAGATCTACCAGCTTTGCGAAATTAGCCCAATCAGCGAGGTATAGAAGGAATCTTGGTGGATTTTTTTTTCTGGGAAAATTATTTGAGCTCAGTGCCATTTTTAGAACTATCGGAAAGTGGTCGCTATTGTTCANATTTTTTCTCTGGGAAAATTATTTGAGCTCAGTGCCATTTTTAGAACTATCGGAAAGTGGTCGCTATTGTTCAGATCGTTTAGGACTTGCCAAGCTATAAGTGGAAATAGGGAAGAGGAACAGAGAGAGATGTCAATGTGGGTGAACGTGGCGTGGGTGGAGAAGTGAGTCGGGCGGCCGTCATTCAAAACGCAGAGGTTGGATTGTAAAATCGCGTTTTCGACAAGTCTTCCGCGATGATTTAAAACGTTTGATCCCCATAAATTACTCCAACTATTAAAGTCACCAAGAACCAGAATGGGTGAATTTATTGATGAAAAGATGTGGGTAAGGTCTCTGGTACTGAAAGTTTGATACGGCGGGATATATATCGATACAATGGTAAATGTTAGGCACATATTGATTTCGATTGCAACTGCCTGGAGCTGGGAATTGATCATTACTCTTTTGTGTGGTAAAGAGCCTTTCACCAGGATATCAACTCCTTGTTTGGAATGAGTATTGGATGGCGCATTGTGGAAATAGCCTAAGTAGGCAGAGTAGGTGTAAAATAGTTGTGACTGTGTGTCTCTTGTATCGCAATGAAGAAAGGATTGAGTTGTTTGATGAGCATCTGAAGTTCCGAGTAATTGTTCAGAAGACCTTTCATGTTCCATTGGAGAATATTGAAATTCATGTCTGTAAAAATCGTTTAAATTTTTTGTAAAAACGTGTTTTACAAAAAAATATACCGAAAAAAATCTTTTTAGATGCTGTACACTTGGACTTAAATTAGAGCTCTTCCTGGGTAGAGTCCATTGAGTCGTCTAGGGTTTTATTATTTCATTATTTTTCGGTAAGTTTTGTGTGAATTGGGAAAACGGGGATAAAGATGCTAGATTTGTAGATGAACTGGGACTGTTGAGAGAGGTGGAATTCAGTGAATTAGAGGTAGATGGTAGATGGCAAGATAATGGAAGGGAATCATTAGTGTTGATAGTTGGAAATTGATTTTTTGAGGTTGGAATCTTTGTTTGTAATGGTTTTTGAAGGTACTGCAGAAGAAGTGTTGTCTAAGATTGCTGTTGCGGTGGAATTGTCGGTATTTTCGTTATTTGAGGCGGTGTGGGATCGGAACGGGGAGGTATTTTTTGAAATGTTGGCATATGTATCCGCTCGTTGGTAGAAGGGTTGTCTTTCTCTGTATTNATTGGCACAAAGAGTTCTTGTGCAGACTTCCGGAGCATGTGGTGGTAGGCTGCAGATACCACAGACTGTGTTACTTGAGCATCTTTTCTGCGTATGACCCAATCGCTGGCAGTTCTTGCAGCGCATTGGGTTCGGAATGTAAGGCTGTACCTTAACCTTGTACCACGCGACATCAACTGACTCCGGGAGACGGAATAGATCAAAAGTAAGAACCATTAGACCAGTAAAAGACAATTTACCTTCGACCTGCCGAGAGAATTCATATACACCAGTTACATTTTGGTCTTTCATTTGACTTACAATTTCATTCTCGGACACGTGCTTAAGACACGGAGCGTATATTACACCTTTCACAGAATTTAAGGTTTCGTGCAACTTAACATTGACTGGACAAAGATTTGGAAAAGCTTTCTTTTTCAAAAACTTATCAGCAACTCGGGAATTGCGCACTAAGATAAGAAGATTACAATCTCTTATCTGTGATATTGAATCTACTTCTGTAGAGATGCCTTCTATGCATTTGTTTTATGGCGAAGGGACTTAATTGGGAAAGAGAGATGTTTTTATCATGTACGCATGTGGGTAGAAATTGGAAGAAAAAGAAATGAAAAATGAAAGAGAAAATAGTTAATGGTTTGGAATAACGGAAAGATATAACGCTAGCAAACACTTGAAAACACGTCAGATCGCTTTGAATGACAGTCAATGACTTAAAAAAAAATTGTTTTAAATAATGGTTAGAGTAAATACGTCGTAAAAAAGCTATTAATTAAGTCGTTTCCGAGATATTTAACATATAAGAGATAGGAAAGTTGAAGTTTAACCTGTTATATTTTCTTTGTTTTTTACTTGCCCCATACTTGGGTATGGTTGAAATCAGCGTGAAAAGTTCTATCGATCTGCATTTTTGGTTTTTTTGTAGCTAAACGGTCCGTATTGTAGCTAGAATCAGCTCTTCGCATGGCAAACGAAATCAAAATTGCCAACATGTTGGCAAATACATTTTGGTTGTCAAGTGCTGCCACATCAGCGGCGAGGGCCGTTTTCATTTGGATGTCATTTTATATGACCGTGCGTGGTGATATATGACAACAAACGCAAATGACGCCAGATGACAACCCGTTTTTATTATTTTGACAACATTTGGCGTCAAATATGACCTAATGAAAACCAGGCTTTACCGTGCATCCACGGTAAAAACTTACCGTAGAACCACGGTAAAAGTTTACTGTAGATCCACGGCAATTTCTGAAGATGTTTACTTGCTGAAGAAGATGTTTGATTTCCGAAGAACCACCTTTTTAATGTAGATGTACGGCAAAAGATAGGCGGACTTCGAAAACGTATCAATACAATGATTGGATGCTGTTATACTGCGGCATTCAAACTTTTTTTTTTATGCAAAGTTGCGAAACATTGCAACCACATACATGACATGATATATATATAATGTAGCAATTAACAATTTTTCTGAATATTCCATTTTTAAAACACCAATGGTAACCAAAAACAAACGAAGCATCAACTTTGTTTCTGATGCGCTGATTTCTCTAGCGATGCATTTCGATAACTTTTCGGATGCATTTTGTAAAAGTATACATTGTCACTATTTTGTAGTTCGGCGTTATGGAACATTATACTTTGTACATCAACTAATTAACGAATTGATTTTTGTATGAATGGCAGTAACTTAGGTGTGTACATTAGGGTGGTCCAAAAACAGTAAACTCGGAATTGTAATGCT
>NW_016182595.1:3611-5848 GCF_001687245.7 Rhagoletis zephyria | reverse complement strand
GGTCTGATGTAACTTGACCACTGTCAACTTCCGTCGACGAGGGACCTGCAAGCAAAACGAGCAGGGCCCGAGGAGACGGAAGTTGATAGTGGTCAAGTCACATCAGAGATTGACGGCAAAATAACTCAAATGTTTTGGCTGTGCAAGCTACTTCAGAGATCGATGGGTAACATACATTAATCGATCAACCAAATGACATCAGCCAATGCTTAACAACCTGATAAACAAAATAAACGCTAAAATAAAACGATGGTTTGTGGCGCAAAGCAACACTCACGCCCTTGTATTATTTTAAATTTTTGTTTACAAAACAAAAATTTTCAAAACATGAAAAATTGCAATTACAATTCCAAAAATAACACAAATTAATGGCAATATTTTTAAAACAAAATGATTTTGTGAAACAACAACATTTCCACTAGAATTTATACCAGCAGTAATAGGAGACATTATTTGAGCATTTGAAAAATTAAAATAGTTTAATTTTTCATCATATTGTACTTGAACCTAAAAAATTTATTTTAATTTAACATAAAAGTATTTTTTTTATGTTACCTGGCAAAGAAAAGTAAGCGTTCCTTTATTTATATATTTTTTTGCTGTTTCATGTGTGCAAAATTTACTTATTCCAAAAGCTTGCTTGCATTGAAATTCTACAAACTTATTTGATCTATGTGATAATTGTTTTTTTCCAATAGAATCAATTACGTAAAACGTATATCGAAATTTATTAAAAAAATTGTTATTACTTTCTAAGCGTAGAAAAATAGAAAGATGGTTGTAATCTTCTTCTTTTTTGCCATTTAAATACAAATCAACACTAAATAGCGTATTTTTATTTGAATTTAAAGAAAATAAAAGCGATTTTAAAATTTTAAAATTTTCATTTTGTTTTAAAATTTTTTCAAAATTATTTATAGGCCATAAAAAATATGTTGAGTTTTCAAATGTTTCTGTAATACTAGGAACTTCATTAACAATTTGAACCTTTAAATAAAAAAATTTTATTTTAATTATTAATTTTAAATGCAAGTTAAAAATATTATCATTTACTTCAAAGTAAAATTTTAAAGAATTGTTATTAATAAGTTTGTTTTTAACGTTTTTTAAATAATCTAACGATATAAAATTGATCCAACCACGTCCATGAACATATGGATAAAAAGTATAACTGTATTTTGATTCTAAAAAATTGCAAAAATTTATTAAAAAAATAACAAAAAAATAATTTTACCATGAATATTTTTTTTAATGCCATTTTTATCAATAATTGCAGCTAAATATTTGCCAACAACATATGGTTTTTCAGTTTTTCCCACCCAAAAAAACACTGCAATATATTCATTTAAAAATTTATCATAACCATTTAAATAAATTTCCACAAAAAATTGCGTTTTATGGTTATTATTTTTTAACACAACGTCTATTGATTGATTTTTTGTTGATTTTTGAGTTTTAAAAAAATTTTCAATTATAAATATTTGTGAAAATTTCATTTTTTACAAACTATTTTTTAATTACAAATAAAATTGCACAAAATAATAATGGGTTTTTGTTGCATTAAAGTACATGTTAATTTAAAATAAATTAATTTGTGTCATGATATTATTTTTTGGTAATCAAAAATTGTTGTTAAAATAAAAGTTACAGCAAAACTCAAAAATTATAATTTTTTAAATCGTATTTTGTAACACCATTGTTACAATCAACAATTAACCATTTTATTATCACTATTAACCTTTAATTATATTTACTTAATCTTTAGACATATCCTCATTTGTATCCTTATACATCACTTTAGTTATGGTAAGCCAAAAATTTTGTTATCACTTTTTCCAAAAACAATATTTCAAAATGTTAGGTTTTAGAACCTTTGTGATTTTGGAACTTGCAAGTATTGTTCTCCCACTCTATTTAGAGTGGCGTATCTCACTGTAGTGAGTGAGTTATTCACTAGTTTTTAATTGAATAAAGTTTTCTATCAGCTCACGCTCTCCCTGCTTTCTAACACAAAACAAATTAAAGTGTTTTAAAAACTATAAATACTTTTAGTAAGAAATACTTGATTTACTACTTTAAATCATTTTATTCTGACAAATGGTCCCAAAAATATCATTTAAAATTTGTAACGTTTCAAAACTCGGTCTATGGGAAAACCTTGATTTTTTACGGGAGAGGTCAAAATGCATGAAAAGTCAACACAAAACTACAAAATAAAATCAACTTTCTGCGATTGG
>NW_016182595.1:0-3590 GCF_001687245.7 Rhagoletis zephyria | reverse complement strand
AAAAAAATTAAGAGTTAAGATTTCAGAGTTCTGGCATCCTAAAATAAAACCCAATGAAACAATGCCACAATGAAACAATTATATAAACATTTTTGACATTTTTTTGTAAACAAAATCACCACACTTGCGGATTGAAAACTGCTACTTATATTGTATTATTTAATTAGCACAAACAAAAAATAGAATATCAAAATTATTAAAAATATTATTAAATAATTTAAACAATTGTATGACAAACTTGTTTGTCTAATATGTACATTTCCATTGTTAGAAGAAATACCTAAATTTAAAAAAGAGTTTTTAATTTGAGCATCGTTTAAATTGTATTGATTTGTTAAAAACAATTTTTCATTATTGTCCTAAAAAGTTAATAATTTGTTAGTTTTTTATAAAACATATAATATTTAAAACAAAAATATACTTGATATTTAACGTTTTTTTTAAAATCATTTTTATAATTCATGTTTAAACTTTCAGTTTTTAAATTAGATTTATTTAAAAAAATGCTGTTGTCGTTTTTATTTGATTCAAAACTTGTTTTCTTTCTGTTATATTTCATTATAAAATATAACAAATATTTTTTAAAAATAAATGTAAAATTTTTTTTAAAATAATGTTTTGAAAAACAACATAAATTTTGTTGCAAAAACAAAAATAAAAATTTTAAAAAAAAATAAAAAGCAAAAATACAAAATATGTTAATAAAAATGCAGTTTAAATTTTTTTTAATGATTCAATGGAATACAGCGCGCAATCGATGTAGTGAGAAACAGTAAGTGGGCGAGGCCTGCATTCATATACACTGTCTGCTGTATCCATCACACAAGTGAGAAGCAGTAATGTAACGTTTCATTAAACGCTAACCAACTCAATATTATTTAATTAAAAACAAGGGCGTGAGTGTCGTTTCGCGCCACAAACCATCGTTTCATTTTGTTTAAATTTATTTTAACGTCTATTTTGTTCATCAGGTTGTTAAGCATTGACTGGTGTCATTTGGTTGATCGGCATCGTCCGACGGCTTGGGACACAACTCGCAAACTCGTTGTGCCCCGAACCGTCGGTGCCAATCAACCAAATGACATCAGCCTTCAACATTTGGGGTTTACTTGGCTGGTTAATTTGTAAAATACTTGTAAAAAGTTCTGTTCAGTGTCATTTGGAAAACTCAATAAAAAATACTTTTAGTAGTCAAGTCCACTAAAATTTCACATTAATAGACAGGTGTTTGTTAAAGTTGTTTTTAAACTAAACTTTGTCCTAATATCATGAAAAATGTAATTTATAGAATCATGAATGTAAACGCAAAAAATCATATAGAACTTAAATAGAAATTTTCACAAAAATTATAACTGGTTTTAATAATTACTCCCGTAAGTCAAATCAACCTAAATTTAAAACCAATTGATGAATGGTAGTAAACATTGTTTTTAAGTAAAACAATGTTTAGATATCATGAAAAATGTAATTTATAGAATCATAAATGTAAATGCAGAAAATCATATGGAATTAATATAGGAATTTTCATAAAATCTGTAACTGGTTATAATAAATACTTGCGTTAACCAAATTAACCCCAACTTAATACCATTAGATAGGCACTATTTTACATTGCTTTTAGGTAAAACTGAGTTTCCAAATCTTGAACGATGTAATTTCTAGAATCATAAATGTAAACACAAAAAATCATATAGAATTAATATATGAAATTTTTAACTGGCCGTAATAATTACTCTCAAAAGTCAAATCCTGTTGAGTTTAACGCCAGTAAGTAGGTATCCGTAAGCTAAGTATTTAGGCAAAAACCGCAACTCGGTAACTTTCAAGGTGTANCTTTTTAGAGTCAAAACAAATTGTATAGAACTTATTCAAAAAGTTTGAAATTACGATTTTAAAAATGCACCCGGTGTTCGAATCACTTCTTGTTTAGTACCATTTGAAAGATGCCATTTAGTTTGTTTGCTGTGTGAAAACCGTTTCTCAATATCTCTAACGATGTAATTTATAGAAGCAAAAAAGTGCGTGCAGAGGGAGAAACATCATTTTTTTAGTAAAGTATAGATGGCTTGATTATTTAGTTTGCTGTAAAAACAGTCTAATTTTAAGGCCTAAGAAATCTGTTTTAAAGTTCTCTGTTAAAAATCTACGTAAAAAAGTGGCCGGCAGATTTGCTTTGTAATGAGCAAAGCATTAAATTTTTGGGTTTAACTCTAAAATTACATTATTTTTTGGCAAACTAACTAAGCAGGCTATTTTAAGGTGAGAGTAAGTCGAATTTTCTATTTTATTGGCTCTCGTATTATTCCTACACAAATTGTCATTTTTTGTTTATTTCTTGATCTCAGCTTTTGGAGCAGCTAAAATTGCAGTTTTTGTTTTAAAATAAAGTTAAAGAGCTAAGCAAGGACCGTATGTGAACTTTTAAGAAAATTTAATGTACTTTTATTTTTACAAACAAATAAACTTAAAAAATGCAAAATTTTATGTTTTGCACTCTCACCTTAAAATAGTTTGCTTAAACTATCATGTTGCCGGAAAGTGTACCGTTCAGTGTAAAAATTTTAGTAAAAAATGCCGTCGACTAGTAAAGAAAACTAAAAATTTAAAAATATTTGTTATGTGCGCGGTGTCCATTTTTAACAATTCCCGAGAAATCGGGCCTCAAAATTGAATTTTTTGCTAAATATTTCTCACTCTCACTGCAATATTTTGTTTCAATTGTTGAAAATTTTGGCTATGCTTTACCTACTGCTCCTTTTGTCATCCGGAGTAAAGCCGTTTTTTGTTGTTAAACTGCACATTTTGGTCAACTATAGACCCAGTTTTCTTGGGAACTATTTGGAAAATTCATCAGGGTCAACACGTCTCATAGGCTCCATTTTGATATTTATATATTTGTAATCAGGGAAGTTTTAGCTTTCCAGAAATATGCAACTCAATAATTTTTGGGTATGCCAAAAATTTTGGACGATTGTGTTTTCACTTTTTATCAAAATTTTTAAGTGTTTACAAAACTAATCTTTTGTATTGGAATGCGTCAGATAAAAGAAGGTAGTGCGTGAGTAAAAGTGTGGTCTGTCTGGCGCCACACTTTAACTNTATAGACCCAGTTTTCTTGGGAACTATTTGGAAAATTCATCAGGGTCAACAAGTCTCATAGGCTCCATTTTGATATTTATATATTTGTAATCAGGGAAATTTTAGCTTTCCAGCAATATGCAACTCAATAATTTTTGGGTATGCCAAAAATTTTGGACGATTATGTTTTCACTTTTTATCAAAATTTTTAAGTGTTTACAAAACTAATCTTTTGTATTGGAATGCGTCAGATAAAAGAAGGTAGTGCGTGAGTAAAAGTGTGGTCTGTCTGGCGCCACACTTTAACTNGTATGCCAAAAATTTTGGACGATTGTGTTTTCACTTTTTATCAAAATTTTTAAGTGTTTACAAAACTAATCTTTTGTATTGGAATGCGTCAGATAAAAGAAGGTAGTGCGTGAGTAAAAGTGTGGTCTGTCTGGCGCCACACTTTAACTAATATTTTAAGGGGGGACACCGCGCACTTTTTGACTGCTTTTTCAAATTTTGAT
>NW_016182594.1:0-5848 GCF_001687245.7 Rhagoletis zephyria | reverse complement strand
AATTTTTGCTTTGAGAAAAAGTTGTCCTGCCAAGTTCAGAGAGGTATGAACGAGCGTCATTCCAAGTTGAATTAAGATGTTTATGTATTTAAAAAATAAAATAAAATGGGACGTGAATGATTTCNTTTTGATATACTATGTACATTCGACTGCATCACTCCGCATACAAAAAAAATGTACTGTGTTTCCATTGGGATTATATATAAACTCTATTATATTTTAAGACTTGCACCAAAATTTATCGGGTAAAATGTTAAGATTTACGTGAGCTGGGCCGTTTTGAAACTGACTCCACAAATGGAGTTTTTTATGAATAACCAAACAGTTCAAGCTTAAAAGATCTGCATAAGTAAAAACATTAAAAAAAAATTCAGCGGAATCGTAATAATGAGATGGTTGGAGTGTTTTTTAACTTTTTTTCAAAGGTTGGCCTAAGAAGAGCTTGAATAGCAGGACCAAAACTATTCCGATTTAGGCTTATGAGGTATCATTTGAAAGGTATTTTCTCACCCCTTTCAAAGTCATTCATAGTAAGAAAGAGAAAGGTAGTATGAACGAGCGTCATTCCAAGTTGAATTAAGATGTTTATGTATTTAAAAAATAAAATAAAATGGGACGTGAATGATTTTTTTTTTTGCACAGAAATAAAAAAGAGTGGGAAATATCTTGGAAAAAACTTCAAACACAGCATCAAAAATCTCATCAAGATTTCGTTGAAAATTTTTTTTTAATATTTTTGATGCCGATTTTTTAAGTTTAAACTGTTTTGTCATCTGAGGGAACNTTTGTAATACCGGCGGAAAAACTGCAACTTTGTTTGGTGATGCAGTCTAATGTAGTACATACATACGTCAGTGGGCTGGAGTACTCAAACCTACTTAAGAGCTCTGCCATATTACCCTTGAATGGACCGCAATATTTCAATTCACCTGGTGCCCAAGCAAGCTAACTTTGTTTCGGGTTGTTAATTAATCCAGTACACTTTTGCAAATGCCTTGACTGTGCCATGGACATTCCTCTTGACAAATTAGCATGTCTTGCAACAGTCGGACAGCTTGAATTTTGTGAATATTGGCCAGCTTTTTCATCATGCCTAGGATCAGCATGGCTGGGGGCCCCCTACACAAAGCGAACGAGCCAATTAGCCTTACTCGGGTACAGCACACTCCTGTCCGGGCGAATGTTCCCTTTCACCGCGTTNGAAAATAAAAAATTGAAATTGTACGAAATTGTTGTTGCTTGAGATTGAAAATGAAAATGTGTGTGTGAGTATGTGAGTAAATTTAAAAATAAAATTGTTTGGAAACGTCAAGAATTTTAAAAGTGACTCTCAGCGGTTCTACCTTACTATATTTTTATCATGGTTTAAACTGTTTTGTCATCTGAGGGAAGTTTTTCCAAAAAGTTCTTCATAGTATTTTCAAATCGGTTCAGCTCACGTAAATCCTAATCTTTTTCGGAAATATTTTGGTGGACGTCTTCAAATATAATAGATTTTGAATACCGGCGGAAAAACTGCAACTTTGTTTGGTGATGCAGTCTAATGTAGTACATACATACGTCAGTGGGCTGGAGTACTCAAACCTACTTAAGAGCTCTGCCATATTACCCTTGAATGGACCGCAATATTTCAATTCACCTGGTGCCCAAGCAAGCTAACTTTGTTTCGGGTTGTTAATTAATCCAGTACACTTTTGCAAATGCCTTGACTGTGCCATGGACATTCCTCTTGACAAATTAGCATGTCTTGCAACAGTCGGACAGCTTGAATTTTGTGAATATTGGCCAGCTTTTTCATCATGCCTAGGATCAGCATGGCTGGGGGCCCCCTACACAAAGCGAACGATTAGCCTTACTCGGGTACAGCACACTCCTGTCCGGGCGAATGTTCCCTTTCACCGCGTCTCGTTGGACCAGTTTATGGACAACAGCAAACTAAAACCCCCAAAACCCGTACGGGAAGCCGGCACTTCCAACCAACTAGGACTAAGATACCTCCTGGGCCGAGAAGTAGCTTCGCCACGAGGCCTCGAAAGGTACAAGAGTACATAGCGTGGCCACATAAAATTATACCGGACTTCGACCTAAACCAAAATGGCAAAACGGATGCCGCAGAGCGTCAAAGGGGAATNTAGCTTCGCCACGAGGCCTCGAAAGGTACAAGAGTACATAGCGTGGCCACGGAAAATTATACCGGACTTCGACCTAAACCAAAATGGCAAAACGGATGCCGCAGAGCGTCAAAGGGGAATGTGAAACTTATTTCCACCTCTGAAGACAGCAGATCGGTGAAGCTGTACAAAACGGCGATTAACAGAATAGGTGAGGTGTACCCAGGGCAAGCCTAAAAGTTATAAAGCCCCGAGATATGGCATCGCAGAGCGAGAGCCCGGGTACATTTAAAAGCGCAAGCGATTTCATTTTTCAGAACGATTCTTTGACATACCATAATCCACTCACATTTAACATAAGTGTGTAAATGTAAACCCACATATGTATGTGTGCATTTCTAATGGAATTATTGTATGTTGTTAATGTCGTGAAATTTGTGAGAAAAATATACAGTCGTGCTTGTAATCTCGGTTTAAAGTTTCAAAAACCATTCTTAGCAGCTTCTACATCCGCCAAAGGATGACCGCAACTTATTTAACAGAACAGTTGGCGTGTGACTAAAAAATCTGAGCGAGATTATAGCTTAAAATTTTGTGGTTTCCGAGCTTGCAGCCCAGTACTGATAAAAGTGCAAAGTATTTTCATGTATGTACATTAGGATGGACCAAATAAGTAAAGTCGGAATTTTAATGCTCTCACCCCACCTAAGATTGTTCTATATCGAAGAAAACAACTCGTAGAAATAGTATAGAATTCTTGAAAATCAAAATCTCTTCAGAAGACTTCAAATAACAATACCCAATTGTTTATTTAACCATTTTTTAATACTAAAGGTTTCTTAGTTATCCCCCTATTGCATTTTCTGGGGGTTTTGGCGGACCTATAAAATATAGTTACTACGAAAAAATGGTTAAATAAAAAATTTGGTATTATTATAGGGAATCTCATGAAGAGAAAGAGAATTTTACGACCGAAAAATATTGATTTCCAAGAATTCTATACCATTTCTACGAAAAATTGTTTTTCCCCATATAAATTACATGGAAAACTGAATATTTTTTTAGTTAAAAATAAAAAAAAATAGGGCTATATCTTTTGCAATTTTTTAAAAATTCGACTTAACCTTTTCACATGTATTTTTGGACCACCCTAATGTGTATACAGTAGTTACGCGCATTTGTTGGCTCACACTTGTGCAAAAAATTCTTAGATTGTTTCAAAAAACAAAGAACAACTTAACCTTGGACTGTTGTGCGCTGATGGTGTATATTTCTTTACTTATTTGGTTTTTATATTTTTTGTTGGCGCCTATTTCATGAAACGCAAAAGCTGGCGAAACGTAGCGATTAGAGTTGAAGTAAACTAATAAAATTATAGGATGACACGTTACCAGTCTACTGCCTCCATTTCTGAATACATACATATGTATGTAGGTACAAAATGTGTGTGTACATAAGGTTGTGCATCAAACAATCATGCATATTGTATATGTACCATATATTCTGGCCGACGATAAGATAACGACCACAAGGTGATTGCGCAGCAAAACCAAAAAATTAAATAAAATAAAATAAAAGCAAATGTTTACTGGCGACTTTTAGGCGATTTCTCATTTCACTTGTACTTTCGTACACATTCCTGTTGTTGTAGAATTATATTGCAAAAATATAAACAAGGAAGTAATTTGTTGTACATACATACATATGTTGATCGAATATTCGCACTTTTTGCCAAGAGGCCTTGAAATGTTTACGCTTGTAGTATTTATTGATAACTAATGGGGAGCACACTGTGCAATAACGGTTTAGTAATTATCATTAGATTTTCAGGTTATATTTTTGCAAAATTTATGATTTGCTTCATCAATTTAATTACCTACATACATATGTATGTATACATATGTAAATACAAATAAGTGCGTACACTCTGTGCCAATAAAACCGCAACACTAATCAAGGATAGCTGGTAATCAAGAATGATAGGATGAAGAATTTCGAAAAACGAAGAGGGAAATATTGAGGGGACACTGCCTTTTTGACCAATGGCCGGTACGGAGCCCGGAATAACGATTTTTATAGAAGTGTTAAGAAAGTGGACAGCTTAGACACCGTTCCACCGGCTCTTGGGATTCATTAAAAAATCGGAATGGTTTAAAGTTACGAAGGGGTATTAGAGTAGATGACACCTAAAAACTAGGATGGAAATTTTGAAGATGTCAATGAATGCATTTAGTTAATTTTAATGTCAATGCTAATGTCAATTAGTTGAAGCAGAATATAAATTATAAACAGCGTCGACTTGTATTTGTATTGACTTTTGAAAGTTAGCCTCATTTTTTATCTATTAAAATACGCCTTTATAATCCGGAACCTTGTCATCTAACTAAAACTCTTCCGAGACAATTCATATAGGAGGAATTATATATCTCAACTACTAAATAGTTACAGATTTTGTTGTGTTTCTTGTTATACAATTTCATTATATCAAATGCGGCATAAAAATGTTTTAAAATATATAACTAAGTACCTCCTAGTTCGATCGGATTATTAACCATATAAAGCAGTAAACAAACCTGAAATTAAAACGAAATACAGTTAGTTCACAGGTAATATGCATTCTTACATTAACATATTTTTAGATCTACATATATGTACATATCTCTATCTATGGCGCACATGTCATTTTGGACCAAATTCAAAATGATATTGTTTACCACTTATATTTATTTATTAAATTTTAGGAACTTTCAATTAAGATACAGTTCACTTCCTCACAAATTTCCTCCAAATTTCAAACTATTTTTTCAGAAGTGACAAATAATATCATTTCGAATATGTTCCAAAATGATATGTCCTACACTGTAATTATTGCAATTTTTGATATGTGAACATTCCTAGCAAATCTTATCAAAAATTACAAATTATAATTTATTACACTTTTAAGAACATAGTTTGTATGTATGTATTTTTTACTAGGTACGCGCACAATAGTGCAGATTCATAAGCGAGCAAATGTTTGCACGAGTATACACGCGGTGTCAAATATTAGTGTACACCTTGTTCTAATATAATATTTACAATTACTTTAATGGAGAATTTTTTTCATTAATTATTTATGAAAATATAGTCCATTCTGTAATTTAGGCGATATAATCAAAGTTTCACACCTTATATAAAGTTCACAAAAATTTATATTTCATAGAAATTAAAAAAATAAATAAATAAAATCTGAATTTTTAGAAAATTTTCGAGCATGCAGTTTTGTAGCCCGCAAAGTGCAAGTTTTAAGTCGCTTAAAACTACCGTTGGTTTTTTAGTATTTTTTGTATGGATGATGTTGCGCGTTTTCTTCCATATAACGCATGATCAAAATCTCTTTTTATGTGGAAGTAAATACGCTACACTCTCCACAAAAAAATGTAAAAATGCAACGGGAATCTTTACCGATTTGAAACTTGCACTTTGTCTTACTAAAATTGAACTGCCAGGTCTTTGTAAGACTACGAGAATACCCCTAATATATTAGAACGAGGTGTACACTTACATTTGACACCGACTGTACATAACCTTCTTCATTGTAGTCGCATTTATTTATTGCATTTGCTATCATATTTCATTATTAGTAAATGTTATGGGAAATAAATATTGTATGACGCACTTACAACTATATTTGCTTGCATTACCGAAGAGACATACATACAGTTGTCCACAAAATAATAGGAGTGCGATATTTTGAC
>NW_016182592.1:0-5849 GCF_001687245.7 Rhagoletis zephyria | reverse complement strand
AATGCATTGATAATGTAAATAACATATTTGGGTTGCCACAGAAAATGTCGTTTGGGTTTCACCGTTAGATTAGACGACAGATTTTTTCGCCACCTCTTGCTTTGTTGCTTGATTTATATCAGCACATTTACAAGTTCAATTCGAACTAATACTCCGTCTTTTACTATGTACGTAGATATCTATGTAGTATGTATTATATGGTTTAGTCACACTCACTCAATATTTGTTGTTATTTTCTCACTCACCCGCCTATAACTTTTTAGCATTTCCGCGTCTTTGGAAACACTTTTGACATCTACGACAAATTGAAATAATTAGCAAACTTTTTCGTTTAGAATTTGTTGTACTAAGTGCGGCTGCATTGAATGCCAATGAAAAGCAAAACTTTCTTGGTGCTCTTTTGAGCTCCATTATATGCGCAAAATATTGCATTTCGAAAGTTATTTTTTCAGCAAAGCTATCGATTCGTTTAAGATTAGCGCTCAAGCGTGACAAAGTCTAAATTAATTAAGTAAAGTTTTTGAAAAATATGTACCACTTAAGTAGTAGAAGCTAGAGTTCGTTAAAGTTTTTTTTTAGTGATAAAGTGCTTTACATGCGTCATGAAGTGCGCGAAAAAGGGCGCCTGAAAGTATGCGCTACAGAAAGTTCAGCGGCGAGCGGGCAGCGGTATAGAAACAAATTTCGATTCATATTATTAAACTATAGCATACTTTTTGGCTTTACAACTCGCATTTAATGTTAACCGGGCAATTGTGGCTGAGATAGCTACAGATCTTTTGTAAGACAATTGAAAGACAGTAGGTCAGATACTTTGAAGGATTTTGTTTATTTCGGGCCGAAAGTCTTAAACCCCATTTCAGACACGTAAAGTCTTCTAAGCAAATTTTTCGCATTCTCTTTTGTGTTTTCTATTCGCTTCCACACGCGTCAATTTTTATTGAATGGGAAGCAATGAAAAAATCAAAAGAGACCAGAAAACTAGAAACGAAATGACGGTACGGTGGTATCAGTACTTACCTTCTCAGTACAGTTCCTTTCTCTTCTCACCTCCTTCGCCTACGAGCGAGCAGACTTGAAAGCAAGACTTAACATGTCTGCAAGCTGACTTACAAACAAAGCTCCCTTGCCAACTTTCATGGTGAAAAGCTCTTTCGACAGAAAGCACTTCAGCATGTCCAAATAGAGATGTATCTATATCATTTCACTCACACTGCTCCAAAAGTCGCAATGGCTGGTGTACCATTTGAGAGATCCAAGGCTTGAGTCTTCGAGCTGCATATTTTTTTATTTAGTGTTTTTCTTTTAATTTTTATTTGTTGAGCTCGAAGTCCAAGAAATGCATTAAATTCAGGTTTTAGTTTATTTATTTTTAATGCCGATATTTCCACCTCAATCTGAGGCCATCTTCGGGACTGTAAATACATAAACACCAAAACCTGAGTTTCATGTATTTACTGGGCCGCGAAATTAACAAATAAAAATTATCACATTATTTTTTATTTAATTTTCTTTTAATTTTTAGATTTTATTGTCTTAAACAAGAACAATTTTTTTCTCATTTTCATTGTTGCTGTTTTCGATATGGTAGGAGTATGATGTATTGTGGGACGATTTTCCATCATACCTGGTGAAATTANCGAAATTAACAAATAAAAATTATCACATTATTTTTTATTTAATTTTCTTTCAATTTTTAGATTTTATTGTCTTAAACAAGAACTATTTTTTTCTCATTTTCATTGTTGCTGTTTTCGATATGGTAGGAGTATGATGTATTGTGGGACGATTTTCCATCATACCTGGTGAAATTGCTTGAAAGTTCAGAACGAAAAATAATACTGAAGATTGTCTCCAAACCAAATTTGACAAGGGATGGCGGAAAACCATTCCACAATACATAATACATATTTGTTTTCATTGAGTTTTAAGGAACATTTTTTAAATTTTTTTTCTTTTTTTTTATTTAATTTTCCTTTCAGTTTTTATATGTTTTTGTTAATTTTCTTAATTTGCTTTTAATTTTTAGACAATTATTTTATTTAGTATTACTCTTTTCATACTTTTTTTGAAACTTAATTTTCTTTAACTTTTAGTTTTTATTGTCTTAAAAAGAATTTTTTTTCTCATTTTTGTTGTTCAACAGGGTAGGAGTGAGATGTATTGTAAACCGATTTTCCGCCATCCCTTAGATACTTTTACATCTACGCAAGTACTTGTTTTTGCCACACATATTAAGGCGCCCCAGTTATGGCCATAATCACAGCGCCATGCTTTGGTAATAGTAGGGATGTTGATACATGTAAGCCACCACAGGAAATAATACAACTTGCTTGTGCCAAATCAAACACTTTCTCCAATAAAACCTCGCACTTCAGTTCACCGCGCTATTAACCTTAATTGCAACGTCAATATTTTACGATTCAGTTTTCGATTACACAATCTATTATCATTGGAATTAAACAAAAGCAAGCCACAAAACAAACCACACTTATTATCCGCATCTAAATTCGCTCCGTCATCAAAGTGCTCATACCGGTTCGCGGAATCTTAACGCGCACTAATTAAATACCGCCTCGTTCGCCGTCCGTTTGTTTTGGTCATCAAAGCAGCCAAAACAGTTAATTTGTCAGTACGTTAATATGTTGGCTCAGTTATAAGTAGTAATTTCATTCTTTTTATTTTTCATTATAACTGTCACCACTTCACTACAACAACCACTCTATATTTACTCTTTATGTCCTTTTACTTGCCTAAATATCCTTTTAAGTTTGTTGGCACAATAAAATTTGCTTTTAATTAAGAATAAATGCGCTCCTAAATGTAATGGCTAACTGTTAATGTAAATAATTGCCCATCGTCCACCACCGAATACACAAAAAGGCGAGAGTAGTAGGAAAACGAAAAATTAACCAGAAACAGAAACAGAAAAGCAAATAAAAATCCTTCAAGTATATACATATACAGTTAGTAGATATAGTATTTGTATGACAAAGTGAATTTCCTTCTTAATCCAAATACAAGTTTACTAAGTATATATACGAGAAATGAGGTCAATACGAATTCTGGTGTTTACCTTGTGGTCGCTCGAGTTTCAATAATGTTATTCGGATTGTTGTTGTTATTGTTAACTTGTTTTTGTTGAGTGTGATTGTTAGCTACAAGTGTCAACAACGTTCTGTGTGATTATCGCGCATCGTTGGTGCTTTCGTTACGGAATTCGTTTCTGGAAAAAAAAAATATATAATTGTCATTGTCGGCATGGCGCTTAAGCATTTGATTGAAAGTATATATTTAACCATCTTAATTAGATTGAAAGCAAGCCAGTGAACTTAACTATAATAAAAATAACTTCAGAAGTGGGCCAATTTTCATATTTTTACCTCCTACGAAGGCGAAATTTAAGCGTTTTATAAGATTTTTATTTTTTTTAAATTATTTTGTATAAAAACGTTCATATTTTTAGCTTCAACGGTTCATTTTTTGTACTGAAACGACTAAATGGTTAGTCGTTTTATATTCCACAAATCGATTATTATCGATTCTCAAAGTGCATAGGTTATCAAGCGCACCTGTAATGAGTTTTATCAGTCCATTCTTCCATACCAAGGCAATCCAAGCCGCGGCCCAAATATATTTAGAGTTACATAAGTATGTGCTGTGTTGGATTTTGGGCTAAGGTGAAAAACTTGCGGCCCAAAGCACCATGCCTGTTTCCAATTAGGCCCAGGAAAACAAAGAGGCTGGAAACCTATTTTCTGTAACATTAAGATTGAAGATAATTTTAAGCAGTGACGGTTATTGCACATAATATACAAACATCCATTAAGTGGCTTATAAACGTCCCATTGTTCTATTAATAAACAAATAAATAAATAAGTTGCCCAAATAGAATCAATAAAAAAACTTAGGTAGGGAGGAGGTAACGAATTTGCTGGGCGGATTCGTATCTTTAAATATATACATATATATATATATATTTTTTTTTGTCTTCTCCTCTTTGCTGTGGCTATTTAAACGTTCTTTTTCATCGCCTTTGAATGCATTATTTTTCTCGTTAATTGTAAATTCGTAATGTCCTTTCTTTTCGCACACCCATAAAAAAATCCCATTTCATTTTCTTCTGTATTCGCTATGCCCAAGCGCTTGCGCTTCTCAAGCAGCCGGTGTTTAAATGCGCGTGCCGTTTGTAATTTTGTGGCAAATGTTTGTACTTTTTAGCTAAAAGTTGCGAGCTTTTGCGACGTTGGTTTTAAGATATGCTATGGCGGCTGGTGATTGCTAAATAATTTTTTTTTTTTTTGTTAATGCCCTTAAGTTAAGTAACAGAAGTTCATTATTGATTATACGAATCATTTTATTCTTTTTTTATTTAGATATTTATCGTTTTCGTGTTTTACTTTGTGCATTGTTCGTTTTATTTTTCTACTTATTTTCTTCTTCTCCTTCTTCTACATGCTTTCATTATAATTTCGTACTTGTCAAAATGGCAGTCAGTTTAGATGACTCATTGATGTAAATAATTAGTCTGTTCCTTTGAACCTCGGACTAAAACCTGTAGAACTGTCAAACTACAATTTTACTCTCACAAGTAAGAGTAAAAGGAGTAGAGATGCAGAAGTGCACGGGAACGCAAAAAGCACTATATCCTGTAAAAATGTCAGTCGGTGTGTTTACATTTCATTGGTACAACACACATTCAAATATTTCGTTGTTTACCTTCATTTTTTTCTGTTTTTGTTTGCAAAAGCAAATCAGCTGATCGTTTGAAACTTTTCATTAACTTATAGGAAAAAAAAACTCCATNTAGCAACACAATGCGATAAAAGTGTGTGTGAGAGGGTCAAGGTGGGGGAGACAAAACCAACTGCATAGCAAATACGATTTGTGTTTGTGTAGTGGTTGGTATTCGTAATGCCGATAGATCATTGCCTTGATTCTTTGTTTAATTTTTTCGTCCTACACAGTTGCTAATGCATCACTCATGCAATATGTATGCCTGTGTGTATTTGTGTGCGAATGTAGGTACTATATACAAGTAAGTACTTAGTATTTAACAAAAAAGCACATTTAACGAAATGAGGTCACATTAAATGTGTTCGTGTTGTCACAAATTTTGTATTTACTTGTTTACTGAGAGATGCCATTATACTGGAGTTTTTATTAGAATTTTTTTTACATGTACCCTATTTGCACTATACTAGCTCGCAAAAACCCCCCCACATACCTACACTTGTGGTCAGCTAATTAAGTCAAGTGACGTTTTGACTAGGTCTGGCTATTTTTATTTTGTTTATTTATTGTTTATATATTTTTTATAAAAGTCTAGCACTTTACCTAACCAGCGCCAAATAAGTCCACATTTCTAACTTCGTACAAAAATTGTGAAAATTCAAACAAACCCAAAAATTTGAAACTTTTTATTGAGAATTTTTAGTAAATTGAGTATGCTGTTTTGTAGATAATTAAATTCGAGTAGATCAAAGTTAAAATTTCAAGACGCTAGAAAATCCCGTTGATTTTTAATGATTTTTTTGGCGGATGGTGCTTGGCATTTTCTCCCATACAAACGAAATTGTCGAGCATACGGAATATATGGAAGAAAATAAATAATATAAAAAAACTTTTTAATATGCAACGCTTTTATAAATGGACTAAAAAGTAGAAAATAATATTTCTCAGTCCCATAGAATTTGTTTTGATAACTTTTGATTTTGAAATTTTAGCAAAAGTCATTATAAACAATCTATGAAATTGAAAATGAAGCGTGGGGCGCATGTAATACACTTGAATTGATATTGATATTATTTTCTACTTTTTAGTCCATTTATAAAAGCGTTGTATATTAA
>NW_016182591.1:1908-5849 GCF_001687245.7 Rhagoletis zephyria | reverse complement strand
GTGCCTTATTTTGCTTTTTTTGCAATACTTTTTTTTTGCCTTTTCCTGCCTATTTCGCTATTTTGTTTTGACTTTTTTTGCCTTTTTTCCAATACCTAGTGCCTTTTCCTGCCTTTTTCGCTATTTTATTTTGCCTTTTCCAGCCTATTTCGTTACTTTATTTTGCCTTTTTTATAGGTTTTTAGGTCCTAAAAATCCGTTCCCTGATAATAAGTATTTAAATAGTGACTAGCCTCTATCATTGATTTTAGAGCTGCTCCAGCCCGTGTGGTGTGCATTAGCGTTACAGTCAGCCAACATACTTATCCGTCGTTGCTCTGCCAGAACGGTGAAGATGTGAGGATGATGTTGGGTGCTCCCCCTCTGTTCCCACATTGCCACTGTCATGTCCGCATCGCTGAATAGGGGAAGAAAGAGATTATTAGTGCTTTTCTTAGCTAGAATACAGCTTCTAATTTTACCTTCCATCTGTGGGGTGAGAAGCTAGAAACCGCTAGTGGATAGACCTGTGACCCTCCCCGCCACTAGCCAGGGTTTTTGAATTAGGGCCACGTCTACATCTTCTTCACCCATGAAAAGCATCAGATCCTCCGATGCTGCCCTGCAGTGATGCAGATTAATCTGCACCACCTTTAGGTTTTCGGACTCACCTTCTGCGTCGGGGGTGATCACCCTTAGGGTCAAAACATAGTGGATNAGTGCTTTTCTTAGCTAGAATACAGCTTCTAATTTTACCTTCCATCTGTGGGGTGAGAAGCTAGAAACCGCTAGTGGATAGACCTGTGACCCTCCCCGCCACTAGCCAGGGTTTTTGAATTAGGGCCACGTCTACATCTTCTTCACCCATGAAAAGCATCAGATCCTCCGATGCTGCCCTGCAGTGATGCAGATTAATCTGCACCACCTTTAGGTTTTCGGACTCACCTTCTGCGTCGGGGGTGATCACCCTTAGGGTCAAAACATAGTGGATCGGCGAGCAAAGCGAAGAGCTAGCATCGAGCAAAGCTTCAATTACAAACGTGTATGTACGCTTTGCTCTTACCATGGCGTTTCCCATTGAAACATATGCGTTTGAAATCGACGCTTTGGTCGATGCTCTTTGCTCGCCGCTCCACTATGTTCTTACCCTTAGGTGACCAATGCCGTATCTTATCTGACCGGCTTTGCGACGCAAGATCTGCAGAGATTGTGAACCGATCTTGATCCACAGGTCCTTGCCGTTACCTTTGCCGCGAGGGCGGCCTCAGACAATCGTCCAGTCATCAGGGATAACGTCCACATTCTGACGTTTTATAAGTGCCAGTGAGGTCTCGTCCTCCGCGAGGGGGGCGGGATTCACACTCGCACTGTCGTACGGGATGGCACCTACGAGAGTGGAACAACTTCTGGTCTTGCGTTGGCCCAAAATTCATCTTGGTTTCGGACGCAGTTTTTTAGGAAGTCTATTGACTCCTTGTTACCGCATCCAATAACTTTGATTCCCTTCTGCCACTTGATTCTATCAAACTTGCCAATGTTATTGTTTTTGGTACGCTGGATATCGCCAAATAGTGCCTTCATGATCTTTTCTTCCAGGAGCAACCATTTGTCCGTTGGAATATTTCCTTCCGGGTGACTCCAGTCTATGATTGCTACCTGGAGCTCTGGTGCTGAGCATAAGGTTGATGAAGTTTTCAACCGCTTCTGCTCAGGCTGTGTCTTCTTGTCGCCAGACAGTTGTCTCTTCGGAGTGCGTGCAACCGGTAGCAGCTGCCGATGTCGAGGCCTTCTCCTCGTCCAGCCGTGGGAACACTGGCTTCGCGGTCTTCGGCACCTTGGGCGTCAGTGACTGCGACGGCTTATTTCCAACAGCGGCAGACTGCCACCACCCTCAGAGGGGGTTTCGTTACAGCGTCTCTTTTTTCGGAGTTGGTGGCTTTTCCAGAGACAGCGGCCTCACTTCCGGAAACATTCGAGACTTTCTCCTCACGGAATCGCTCATACTTCCGGACAATGTAGGCATGCTTCTTATGAAGAGCCTTGTCCCTTGGCGTTAGAGTGGCGCGGTCGCGCTCTCGCAGTTTCGCGAGGAATCGACGAGAGCTTTTGTACCCCATCTTTCTCTTCCGCTCTTTATCTTTCTCCTTGTCGGGCTTGACATTGCCTTGAGGCTCCTTAGCTCCTTCGGTTGCAGCCGGTCTCCCAGAATCATCAGATCTCAGGCTGAGCTGTCGCGATCCCCCTCCTCTGAGGAGTCTAGCAGTGAGCGGATTTGAAGATGCTGGGAGCTCGACTTGCCACATTCGGATTGGCACCTCTGTTGCGTTGCCAATGTTTTTGCCTCAGAAGCTTGCCTATCATCCGAGCCCGGGGCAGACACCCGGATGATAGGGTCAACAGTAGCATTTCGATCGCCTCAGGAAGACATCCAGTGTCGAGTTCGAATGCAGACAGGGATGCTTTACAATTGCAGTCGAAAGGGATGCCATTGCAATTTAAATGGATGCAAGTCCTTTAAACAGTGACATTTTCATACAAATTTTCGATTTATAAAGCAGTTAAGGACCCTTTAATTATTTTTTTTTAATTTGGCTGTTAATTTGTTATTTTTTGGTTGATTCAATACAATATGTCTTATCCACACGTTTGTTAGTTTTATAAAAAAAAAAGAACAGTCCAGCGCCTTCGTCTTGGTCTGTAGGCTGTATCGGAGATACAGCCGCTAAATTTAAACGTAGAATACGTTAAGAGCATATCCAAGTCAAAAACGAAAGCACACACTAAGAAAAACATATCGATAACAAAAGCGCTAATAATATCAATAGCAAATTCGATAAACCTCGACAAAAAAATCGATGAAAACATCGATACCAAAATCGATAGCAAAATCGATAACAAAATCGATAAAACTATCGATAAAAATATCGATAACAAAATCGATGACTAAATCGCTTACAAAATCGATAAAAAATCTATCAAAAAATTAACTACAAAATCGATAACAAACTTGATTACAAAGTCAATACCAAAATCGATAACAAGATCGACAAAAACATCAATAATAAAACCGATAACAATATCGATAGCAAAATCGATAAAAATATCGATAATAAAACCGATAAGAATATCGATAACAATATCGATAGAAAAATCGATAAAAATATCGGTAATAAAACCGATAAAAATATTGATAGGAAAATCAGTAACAAAAGCGATACTAGTATCGATAGCAAAACACACCATTAATTAAAATATCGATAACAAAACCGACAAAAATATCAATAACAAAGTCGATAGCAAAATCGATAAAAAGTCGATAAAAAATCGATAACAAAATCGATAAAATTATCGATAACAAAATCGATAACAAAATTCATAAAAATATCGATAACAAAATCAATAAATATATCGATCATTATATCGATAAGTTCCGAAAATATAGGTAGCAAAATCAATAACATTATCGATAAAAATTTCGATAACAAAATCGATAACAGAACTGACAAAATATCTATTATTATATCGATAAGTCCGGAGAATCCCAAAAATCTCTAAAATCCCGAAACAGTTAGCAGATTGAGTCTCTGTGCCTCCATCTATATCCTTTCTTCTGCAAATACCTTTATTTTAATCTTTCTTCCTTTATCTTCATCTATACTTTTATCGGTACCCTCATCCTCATCTTTTTCTTTATATTATAACTTTGCACAAGGGTATTATAACTTTGTTCACATAACGGTTGTTTGTAACAGGCAAAACGAATCGAGATAGATATAGACAAATGTATACATAAATGATCAGAATGAAAAGAGAAATCGATTAAGCGGTGACTGTCTGTCCGTCCGTCCGTCCGTCTGTGCACACGATAACTCGAGTAAAAATTGAGATATCTTAACGAAACTTGGTATGTGCACTTCCTTCTGCCGTAGGACGGATGGTATTGAAAATGCGCAAAGTCGGAC
>NW_016182591.1:0-1630 GCF_001687245.7 Rhagoletis zephyria | reverse complement strand
TCCCATATAACGGTGATTTTCAGAAATACGAAAACTGCGATATTTTAGTAACTACTGAAGAATCTTCACTCAAAATTGATATTTACAATAAGTTTTAGACGAGAAATAAGAACATTATAAATTTTTGGAAAATGGGCGTAACCACGCCCACTTATGGTTACATGTGTATATCTTGGTAACCGCTGGACCAATTTCTTCCAAACTTGGCACAATTGGTGGCCTTGACATAACCTACGAAATGGCCGAAAATTTTTAAAATCGGACAATAACCACACCCACATCACATATAACGGTAATTTAGAGAAATACGAAATCTTCGATAAATCAGGTAAATATTGAAGCTAGTGTATTCAAAATTGATGTTTGCAACAATTCTTTACCTAGAAATCCGTTTATGATAAAAGTTTGGAAAATGGGCGTGGCACCGCCCACTTATGATCATATATATATATCTCGGTAACCGTTCTACCAATTTGTACCAAACTCGGTGTGGTTATTGTATTTGCCACATAGAAGCAAAACGCTGAAAATGATTGAAATCGGACTAAAATTACGGCCGCTTTTCATATAACGGTAAATTTCAGAAATGCTTGAAACTTCAATATTTCGAAATTTAAGGACGCTAATTTACTCAAAATTTATACACCCCGGCTTACCGTCTAGCGGTAGCTTTCGGCACGGTGAAAATTATATATTTAATACTTGCGCCGGGCATTTAATGTTCGGCTCCGCCCGAACTGAGACTTTCTTACTTGTTTGTTTATCATATTCTTCATATACATATTCCCCTTCATCTTTGCCCTTATATAAGTAAAGTGTTTAAATTTATTTTGGTCTTCATTTTTGCTTTTATCTTTACGCAACTTTGTTTTTGTTTTTATATTTACCTTTGCCTTTATCCTTTTCTTTATCTATGTACGTACTCACCTTTACTTTTATTCTTGGTGTTTGAGATGATACTAGAAAATACAACCCTAGCTTTAGTTGTTTGACATGTTAATTATCATGCATTCCTTTTCTTATGAATTTTCGTTACCTTTGTTCTTGTCTTGTATAATAAAAAATTCTTTCAGTCACTTCGTTAAGTGAAATATAAGTACCACCACGTGTATTTCAATTAATCCTGTTTAATTACAAGTCGTGTTAATAAAATATTTTGTATCGTTAACCATGATAGTTGTGTCATTTATTATTCGTAACATAATTTGGTCCTTTTCGAACCGGATAAATGGATTCGTTAATACGTCAAAGAGCCTCGATTAAGGCTCAAATAACGCGCATTGAAAATTTTTTGCAAAAGCCCGAGTGCACAACCGCTGATATTAAAGTTCGGTATGAGAAAATTGACGACATTATTAAACAATTCGAGGTGGTTCAGCATCTATTGAGCAATCAGTCGCGGAAGATAAATTTGAACAAGAATTACACGCTCGCGATGAATTCGAAACAAACAGCCTCAAAATCAAAGCAAAAATGTTCGAAATGCTCGAGGAATCGGCAGCTGCTCTTAGCAATCCCTTTCACTTCGACGAATTCAGCAACGCAGCTATCAAAAACGCGCTAGAAAGTCTGGCGAATAGACAAAATACCCTGCATAATATATTAGAAAAATTATCAACATCAACGTCGC
>NW_016182590.1:4951-5849 GCF_001687245.7 Rhagoletis zephyria | reverse complement strand
ACTGTCCGGGGTTAGCCAGTCAAAGAGTTATATATTTTAAATCTTCGATAGTCGAATCCTTTTTAATAAGGAATTCGCGTTCGAAGTCCCGTTTAGGATTCATTAGGGAAGTCGAAGGTATCTTGGCCACACTGGGTTAGGGACTCTCTCATTAAGAGCAAAAAAAAGCTCTTTCAGGTCGCGGTGTCTTTTGTTCTCTTGCACACAAAAATTAATTAACTAACTAAAGCTTTAAAGCTATTCATTCGGTATATGTAGAGTGTGAGTCTGAAGGGCAGCAGGTGAAGCTTTGTAAATTTTTTAGTAAACTAATTTAATGGAAGCTGAGCGAATAAAAAGAGCGCAATCGGAATCTAGGTAAGCTTTTGCGCTGCACATTTCATGCGATCTCAAAATTTAAATTTATTACGCATTACGAATGAAACTAAGTCGTCTCGCTTCAAACTGCATAAAAGAGAAAGCACATACATATGTGGAAAATAAACTTAGATAATAGTTTTAATTTACTACACGTACGGCCCTAATCGTCACACCAAGCTCCTCGATTATCCACAGCCTGTTAGTGTGAGTGCTATGGCTTTGATTTGAAAATCAGCAATTTCCTTTATGGTCGACTTTCGACATGAGCGCTTTCAATCAAAGGCACACACTTACATCTACACACAAGCACAATGTTGAGTGCAGTGATTGCTGACTGATGGCTTGTACCCAGCCAGCGAGCCAGCCAACCAGCCAGAAGTCACACCTCTGCAGGCGCACATACTCGCAGATACACACTTGTGGCTAACACACGGCACATACAAACCAGCTAACCAACCAAGAAGCCATCCAAACAGCCCATAGTTAACCACATTTCCGTATTGTTAAAGCTGCATTTCCTTGCACCTTAGCACGTCAC
>NW_016182590.1:0-2718 GCF_001687245.7 Rhagoletis zephyria | reverse complement strand
CTGATCATTTATGTATACATTTGTCTATATCTATCTCGATTCGTTTTGCCTGTTACAAACAACCGTTATGTGAACAAAGTTATAATACCCTTGTGCACAAGTGCGCTCGGGTATAAAAATGAAATCAAAATGAAAGATGCGTAAAGATAAAGGCAAAAATTAATACCAAGGTAAATTTAAATAATTTCCTGATATATGTATGTAAGGGCAAAGGTGAATGGGAATATGTAGACGAAGAAAATGATAAACATAAAAGTAAAGACAAATAGGAGGATGAGGATACCAAAAAAAGTAAAAATGAAGATAGGGAAAGAAAGATTAAAATGAAGGTAATTAAAGAGGAAAGGATATACTGAGATACACCAAGACTCAATCTGGGAAATATTTTGGGACTTTAGAGATTTTCGGGATTCTTGGGACTTATCGATAAAATAATTGATATTTTGATCGGTTTTGTTGTCGTTATTTTTATCGATTGTTTTATTGAAATTTTTATTTCGATTTTTTCGATATTTTCGATTTTGTCATCGATATTTATCGATGTTGTTTTCGATATTTATCCATTTTATTATCGGTTTTTGTTATCCATATTTATCCATTTTGTTATCGATGTTTATCGAGTCTGTTATGGATATTTTTATCGATTTTGTTGTCGGTTTTTTATCGACATTTATCGATTTTTTTATCGATTTTGATATCGATATTTATCAATTTTGTTATTGATATTTGTAGATTTTGTTGTCGATATTTATCGGGTTTGTAAGCGATATTTATCGATTTTGTTATCAATATTTATCGATTTTCTTATCGATATTTATCAATTTTTTTATGGATACTTTTATCGATTTTATTATGGACATTTTTATCGATATTTTTATCGATTTTGTTATGGATATATTCGACTTTAATAGAAAATTCTGAATAAAAAGCAGCTTTTCTTTCAGCTCCAAAAAAGTTCAGAAAAAGCTTACTGTATGAACACTCTTAAAAACGAGTATCAGTTACAAAACTTTGAAAGCTTCGCCCTTCGTCTTTGCTTCGTGTATGTACGTTTACTAAGGCTTCGTTAAAAAACTTAGGTTCACAAGTATTTTATATACATGTATTTAAAAAAGGATTGGCTAACTCACATTCGGCAATTAGCTTTAGATTTTCAAAACGAAAATTCAGAGTAAACTATCGGATGTGAATTAATTCAAATGTTTAGCTTTGAAATAAATTTTCCGCTTAGGTAGAAATTTGACTAAAATTTTGCAGAGCTTTTATGGCAAAGCTTACAGTTATGACACCCAAGGTTCGATGCCAACTTAAGCAAACCTTTATGATACAAAAGTATACTAAAAATCGCTACTATGGTAATCATTGCCCAAATTCATTCTACACGTAATAAATCAGGATTTATGTAAATTAAATACACACATACATATCTAGACATTAAATTAAATAAATTTCTCCTCGTTATAAAAAGTATAGGTATATAGTTTATAAATATGTATGCGTAGATAAGAGCATAGTCGTATAATAAGTATATAATAATGTTTGTTATATAATGTTATCGTTGTCACTTTATGCCGCCACTAGCTTCCGCAACCATTTTATTGCACATACATAAAATTTACTACGATGCCACCAACAAGATGATCAATAGTCCGAAGGCGAGTTACAACATAATGGCGCTGTCAGCAAAATAGCTTACTACTTACTACATACTACTTCCTATAAACGAACCAGCTTGCAAGCGATTGCTGATAATTCAAGCACGTAATGCTTAAATAGCTGTTCTCGCCTCGCTGTTGCCACCACTGTTATACATACAAGCATACTACATATATACCTAAATATTGCTTCTTTGGGATGCAGCTGCTGCGACAGCAATTTGGTGACAGCACGTCGCCGTTAAAACGCTGATGTATATACCTTCTTCGCTTATTTTTGCGGTAGTTGCAACGAAAAAAAAAAATAATGAAAATTGCAACTGTCATTGAAATCGTAAGCAACTACACACAAACTGCTACCACAACTGCCCAGTAACTGTGCAATCTCTAGCAGATGGTGTTCGTTACTTTCGGCCGACTGTGTAATCAAAGGTAGTCGAAGCAAGTAACTTGTGGTACACACATACATTGTTAATTTGTGATGTGGTTAAGTAATTGCAAGGCACTGATGTGGCATGAATTGCATGTGTGTTGCGCATACGCCATGGTGAACGATTATCAATTGGAAAACTAGCTACATTTGTAATATATTAACCAACATACCGTTATTTAAACTTTTTGAAGATTATTTTATATGTATACTTGAAATTAGGTCCATTTTGAAGAGCCTCATTCCAGCTATTGAGGAAGTCCACTCCCAGTAATTAGATTAGCAGACCCAAAAGGGTCTTCAGTAAGTACTGGATTCTTTTGCTCTTTTTAATATTCATTTTTTTATAAAAATTTAGCATATTCTACGCATGAATCCGAGTTTAAAATTTTATAAAAATTTAACAAACAAAAACATGTCAACAAAGGGGTGTGCTATCCTAATAGCCTGCAGTGCATAATTTAATAATATTTTTAGAAATTTTGGGTGTGGAGCTTCATAGCCCATTAAATTTTAGTATAATAAAGTGCAAGTTTCAAGTGGCTACCAAATACCGTTGATTTTTGACAATATTCTTTGTTGACAGCGTCTTGAATTTTCTTCCATTCAAAGTAATATGCTCGACGAAATTTG